>NC_061514.1:319365306-319408557 GCF_022539505.1 Lolium rigidum
TCAAAGTACCCTTCCGGTGTAAGTGATTTACATGATCTCATGGTCGAAGGACTAAGGCAACTATGTATCGAAAGCTTATAGCAAATTGAACTTAATGACTTGATCTTATGCTACGCTCATTTGGGTGTGTGTCCATTATATCATTCACCTAATGACATAACCTTGTTATTAATAACATCCAATGTTCATGATCACGAAACCATGATCATCCATTAATCAACAAGCTAGTTATACAAGAGGCTTACTAGGGACTCTTTGTTGTTTACATAACACACATGTATCAATGTTTCGGTTAATACAATTATAGCATGGTATGCAAACATTATCATAAACACAAAGATATATTATAATAACCATTTTATTATTGCCTCTTGGGCATATCATGTGAGTTGCTATGCATGTCCGTCTTGTCTGAAGGATCTATCACCTTAATGATTGGAGCATGCATATTGTTAGAGAAGAACATTGGGCCGCTAACTAAAGCCATGAATCATGGTGGAAGTTTCAGTTTGGACATATATCCTCAATCTCATATGAGAATAATAATTATTGTTACATGCTTATGCATTAAAGAGGAGTCCATTATCTGTTGTCCATGTTGTCCCGGTATGGATGTCTAAGTTGAGAATAATCAAAAGCAAGAAATCCAAAATGCGAGCTTTCTCCTTAGACCTTTGTACAGGCGGCATGGAGGTACCCCTTTGTGACACTTGGTTGAAACATGTGCATTGTGATGATCTGGTAGTCCAAGCTAAGTAGGACAAGGTGCGGGCACTATTAGTATACTATGCATGAGGCTTGCAACTTGTAAGATATAATTTACATAACTCATATGCTTTATTACTACCGTTGACAAAATTGTTTCATGTTTTCAAAATAAAAGCTCTAGCACAAATACAGCAATCGATGCTTTCCTCTTTGAAGGACCATTCTTTTACTTTTATTGTTGAGTCAGTTTACCTATCTCTCTCCACCTTAAAAAGCAAACACTTGTGTGAACTGTGCATTGATTCCTACATACTTGCATATTGCACTTGTTATATTACTTTATGTTGACAATATCCATGAGATATACATGTTATAAGTTGAAAGCAACCGCTGAAACTTAATCTTCCTTTGTGTTGCTTCAACACCTTTACTTTGATTTATTGCTTTATGAGTTAACTCTTATGCAAGACTTATTTATGCTTGTCTTGAAGTACTATTCATGAAAAGTCTTTGTCATATGATTCAGTTGTTTACTCATGTCATTACCATTGTTTTGATCGCTGCATTCATTACAAATGTTTACAAATAGTATGATCAAGATTATGATGGCATGTCACTTCAAAAATTATCTTTGTTATCGTTTTACCTGCCGGGACGAGCGAAACTAAGCTTGGGGATGCTGATACGTCTCCAACGTATCGATAATTTCTTATGTTCCATGCTACTTTATTGATGATACCTACATGTTTTATGCACATTATATGTCGTATTTACGCATTTTATGGAACTAACCTATTAACAAGATGCCGAAGAGCCGATTCGTTGTTTTATGCTTGTTTTGGTTTCAGAAATCCTAGTAACGAAATATTCTCGGAATTGGACGAAATCAACGCCCAGGGTCCTATTTTTGCACGAAGCTTCTAGAAGACCGAAGAGTAAACGAAGTGGGGCCACGAGGCGCCGCCACAATAGGGCGGCGCGGCCTAGGGCTTGGCCGCGCGGCCCTGTCATGTGGGGCCCTCGTGTGGCCCCCTGACTTGCCCTTCCGCCTACTTAAAGCCTCCGTCGCAAAACCCCCGATGCGAGAGCCACGATACGGAAAACCTTGCGAGACGCCGCCGCCGCGAATCCCATCTCGGGGGATTCGGGAGATCGCCTCCGGCACCCTGCCGGAGAGGGATTCATCTCCCGGAGGACTCTTCATCGCCATGATCGCCTCCAGGAGTGATGAGTGAGTAGTTCACCCCTGGACTATGGGTCCATAGCGATAGCTAGATGGTCGTCTTCTCCTAATTGTGCTTCATTGTTGGATCTTGTGAGCTGCCTAACATGATCAAGATCATCTATACTGTAATTCTATATGTTGTGTTTGTCGGGATCCGGTGAATAGAGAATACTATGTTATGGTGATTATCAATCTATTGTTTATGTGTTGTTTATGATCTTGCATGCTCTCCGTTATTAGTAGAGGCTCTGGCCAAGTTTTTACTCTTAACTCCAAGAGGGAGTATTTATGCTCGATAGTGGGTTCATGCCTTCATTGATACACGGGACCAGTGACAGAAAGTTCTAAGGTTGTGATGTGTTGTTGCCACTAGGGATAAAACATTGATTCTATGTCTAAGGATGTAGTTGTCGATTACATTACGCACCATACTTAATGCAATTGTCTGTTGCTTTGCAACTTAATACTGAAAGGGGTTCGGATGATAACCCCGAAGGTGGACTTTTTAGGCATAGATGCGGTTGGATGGCGGTCTATGTACTTTGTCGTAATGCCCGGATTAAATCTCACTATATTTATCATATCATGTATATGCATTGTTATGCCCTTTTCTATTTGTCAATTGCCCGATCGTAATTTGTTCACCCAACATGCTTTTATCTTATGGGAGAGACACCTCTAGTGAACTGTGGACCCCGGTCCTATTCTTTACATCGCATACAATCTCTTGCAATACTTGTTTTCTTGTTTTCTTCGCAAACAATCATCTTCCACACAATACGGTTAATCCTTTGTTACAGCAAGCCGGTGAGATTGACAACCTCACCTGTTTCGTTGGGGCAAAGTACTTTGGTTGTGTTGTGCGGGTTCCACGTTGGCGCCGGAATCCCGGTGTTGCGCCGCATCACATTTCGCCACCATCAACCTTCAACGTGCTTCTTGACTCCTACTGGTACGATTAAACCTTGGTTTCTTACTGAGGGAAACTTGCCACTGTGCGCATCATACCTTCCTCTTGGGGTTCCCAACGGACGTGTACATCTACGCGCATCAATCATTTATCTAGAATGGAAAACATTCCGGTAGATCCCACTCCTATTAATGATAGCTTTGCTAATGACCAACTTGCAAACATTAATGTATGAAGTGAAAGAATAGCTTCTCCACGGTTTGCTGATTATGCTAATTTTATTGTTGGGAAAGTTATACCACCTCATTTACTTATCAACAAAGAAAGAAATTCTTGTATGATCTTAGACATTATTTATGGGATGATCCATTTCTTTATATGAAGAGTGTAGATGGTATTATTAGAGGTTATGTACTTGAGTTTGAACAACAAATCATTATAAAAGATTTGCATGATAGTCTGTATGGAGGACACCACGCAGGAGACCGCACAGCTGCAAAGGTATTGCAATCTGGTTTTTATTGGCCTACTTTATTTAAGGATTGTGTTACTTGTGTTAAATCTTGTGATAAATGTCAACGAGTGGGAAACATTGGTAAGAGAAATAAAATGCCTATGAATTATACACTACTGCTTCTTGAACCATTTGATGTATGAGGATTTGACATTATGGAACCATTCGCTGCCTCAACAACATAGCACACTCATATTTTGGTTGTAGTAATGTTACAAAGTGAGTGGAAGCAATTCCCAAAAAATTGTTGAGCATGCTACATCAATAAAAATGCTTAAGGACATCATCTTTCCCAGGTTTCGAGTTCCTAGATTTTTATTTACTGATGGTGGTTCTCATTTCATACATGGAGTATTTAGGAAAACTTAAGCTAAATATGCATGGTGTTAATCATAGAGTAGCATCTCCATATCACCCAAAAATTATTGGTCAATTTGAAATAAGTAATAGGGAAATAAAACTCATATTAGAAAAGATAGTTAACAGAGCTAGGTCCGATTGGCCAACTAAAATCAATGATGCTCTATGGGCTTATAGAACTGCTTATAAAAATCCTATGGGTATGTCTCCTTATAGAATGTTCTATGTAAAAGCATGTCATATACCTATAGAACTAGAACATAAAGAAAGATAGGTTTTTAAACAACTCAACTTTTATTTTAAAACGGCGGGAGAGAAAAGAATCCTAGACTTAAACTTGCTAGATGAATGGAGAAATGAAGCTTATGAAAGCGCTAGATTATTTAAATAAAAGTTAAAATTTGGCATGACAAAAATATGAATAGGAAGGGATTCAAAATAGGAGACCACGTATTATTTTTCAACTCTCGTTTCAAGTTCTCTGCAGGAAAACTATCATTGAGGTGGCAACGTCTATTAGTTGCGCAGGAGGTGTATCGCTCCGGATCCATCCGTCTTCATGGAGATTACAAAGGTAAACCTCATGTTGTTAATGTACAATGTCTTAAGAATTATATTGCAGGTAAACATTTCATTGGAAAGGTGGAGGAGTTCAATCTCCAGAGTCCGGAAGCCATAATTGCAAAGAATTATCCACTCCCAGACATCAGAAACCAATAAAAGTCGATATCAGGTACGTAGCGATCTCGGAATTTCTTCATATTTTTGGATAGTTATTATTGTGGAACATGAGAGCATATCGCGGAAGATTTGGACGAAACGGAGTCAAGACAGGCAAAAGAGGCCAGGTGGCGCTCCCCCTTGCCTGGGCGCACCACCCGAGGTCTTTTGCCCCCCAGACTTCGGTTTTGCCTCAATTTCGTCTCCAACTCTACATCTTAAACTAAAAACCTCCAATATATACCCCTATCGATCTAATCTTGCATCGAGTCATTTTGAGCAAAAATTGTTTTCTATCCCTGTTTCTAGATCTCGCTTCCACAAGTAGTCATGTCTTTGAGGTGGAGCACTCCAATTGGAGGATTCCCGTGTGGTTCCACCAGGACCTCTTGGTGTAGTTCCCCACCAAGGAGTCATTCGCAAGGGGGAGAAGGAGAACCAACGGAAGATGAAGCATGGAGGACCCAATTCGATGATGGAGCAAGAAGGGTGAGGGAAGTTGAAGGATCTAAAATACGGAGCTAGACTAACTCGAAGCTTCAAGCACAGATTGATTTTCTTCATCAACAAATTGCTGATGAAGAGAAGCACTCCTCTGGCTCTTGCCATCATATTAATTTATTGCAGGACTATGAAGAGGCGGTGAACATAAAGTACATCAGGAACATGCAAACGAGCTTTGCGGCTTGTATGGAGACCATTGAAAGGATGGAGGAGATGGTCAGGTGGTACAAAGCCAGGTGGGCATAACAAGTAGAAGCTAACAAGAAGTTGCATGCAGCATTGTCAAAGTTTAGGAGCACTACTGATGACGAGATCATGAGGGCCATTACTTGAAGACCCACTTCAACAACCTAAGTTTGGGGGAGTTATATCAAGTCTTTTATGCTTTTTAGTTCATCATATCACTTTTATTTGTTATATTTAGTTTGTTTTTGCTTTCGTCTAGTAGTTATCAAGTCTCTCATAATTTGGAAAGCTCTTAGAGCATTATCTTCTATCTTTGGTCAAGTGGTTTTTAATGAAATATGAAGTATGGTGTCATCCATGATTCTTTTGTCTGGAGATTTATGAGTAACACTCATGATGATGTGCACTTCATATTTAGAAGTTTCAAATACAACTTGAGCATGTTGGAAAAGCATAGAACTTTTCAAGTAGAGCTTGCAACAAAGGAAAGATCCATGCAAGTAATACTAATAAACAAATAAAAATAAAATACCTTGAATTTGTGTTGGAGATGTGGTCTTGGAGAACAAATAGTTAGGAAGAGATGATGAGAAGGGGACATGAGAGATACTCGTGTACTACTTTGTAATCAACGGGTAAACTAATGGTCATGGATATTTCAATACATATGCTTAAAACAAGAATGTGATTGAAAATGTCAGCACCCGAGGATTCGGTTAGCCATGGAAAGGGAAAGGCAAATGTGGATGTAAAGCACATGATATGATTATATTGGTTACTAGGGGGCAAGACTATTAACTAATACAATTGAAAATATGGCAAAGTGTTTGACAAAGTTGAACTTCACGTTTATCTTGTTGTTTAGCAAATTCTCTTCTTGTAACTAGTTGCTCTGTGAGAGTTTATCTTCCATTACAAAGGCAAAGTAAAAGTAAAAGGAAGCAGGTAAAAATCCTTGCATATAGAAAACATATATGAAACATGTTCAACTGTCCACCATGCAATGGTTAGTCTTGTTCAAATGATACGGGGTAGCTGCTAGAATTTCTATCATATGAAGTCCACATTTGTATGGTTGTTAGTTCAGAGATTTTACAAGACAATTGAATATGCATAAATTGATGATGCATCATATGGTCTTTTCGCTTATTTGCTCGAGGATGAGCAAAGGTTTAAGCTTGGGGGAGTTGATACGTGCATTTACATCATCAATATTGTGACATATATGATTAGTTCTTGTTGATATTTGCCATCACACATCATTATTTATGCATTTTTAGTTGATTTTCGGGACTTTCCTACAAATTCCTTTTCATTGGTATTTAATTTCTGGGAGCTAGAAAATCTCCTTTTTCATATTTTGCTGTTTCATGGGCCTTTTGGACACCAAAAAATCGAAGGACAAATGCCTGGTTAGTTTTTCACCTAGAGAAGGGCCGTGGGTCAAAGAAGCATGCGAGGCAGGCCCCGAGGGCCAAAAGAGTACATGTGGCGCCCCCTTTTGGGCGCGCTACCCATGCTCGTTTCACCCTCGAGCGTCGCTGACGGTTCTTGATGGAAGCGGTTGGGGAACCCCAAGAGGAAGGTGTGATGAGCACAGTGGCAAGTTTTCCCTCAGTAAGAAACCAAGTTTTAATCGACCAGTAGGAGAAATGCATGACTTCTGAAGGTGTTGCTAGCTGACTATTGGTCGGGCACACTACCGGCGTCAGCAACAACGTGGAACCTGCACACAACACAACCAAAATACTTTGCCCCAACTTACAGTGAGGTTGTCAATCTCACCGGTTTGCTGAACACAAAGAATTAGATGTATAGAGTGGAAGGAGATGTTTGCGGTAATTAAAGAGAACAATGCTTGCGGAAATTAAACAGAACATGATTGCAGTGGTTGAATTTATCAGTGTAAAATAAAGGACCGGGGTCCACAGTTCACAAGAGGTGTCTCTCCATAAAGATAAATAACATGTTGGGTGAACAAATTACAGCTGGGCAATTGACAGAATATCGACCATACATGAAAAGATGATTACTATGAGATTAGTTTGGGCATTACAGCATAATACATTGATCGAAATCCAACTACGTCTATGACTAATTAATAATCCACCTTCCGGTTATCGTCTGAACCCCTTCCAGTATTAAGTTGCAAGCAACAGATTATCGCATTAAGCAATGTGTGTAAAGTAAACAATAGAATAACCCTCGGATAAAACATTGTTGTTTTCTCCCTAGTAGAAAAAACACATCTACAATCTTAGAAGTTATTGCCACTCTTCCAGAAAACTAGAGGCATGAACCTACTATCGAGCATAAATACCCCCTCTTGGAGTCACAAGCATCTACTTGGCCAGAGTATCTACTAGCAACGGAGAGCATGCAAGATCACAAATAACATATGACAATAATATATAATCTATCTCAACATAGTACACAATATTCATCGGATCCCAGCAAACACAACATGTAGCATTACATAAGGATGATCTTGATCATGTAGGGAAGCTCACAAGATGTAAACATGACGCACAAATTGGAGAAGACAACCATCTAGCTACTGCTATGCACCCATCGTCCAGGGATGAACTACTCACGCATCACTTCGGATGCGGGTATGGCGATGTAGATGCTTCCAGCGATGATTTCCCCCTCCGGCAGGGTCCCGGGAAGAGCTTCAGAACCCTCCCGAGCTAGGGTCTGCAATGGCGGCCGCGACTGAACTTTTCCTGGATGGAGCCTCGGGTGTTTAGGGTTTTCCCGAGAAGATGTATAAATAGGTGGAGGATTTAGGTCGCTGGGTGCCTGGGGGGGCCACACCGACCCTCGGCGCGGGCCAAGGCCAGGCCGCGCCAAGGGTGGGTCTGGCCTCCCTGTGGCGCCTCTTCGACCCCCTCTGGACTTCGTCTTCGTTTCGGTAAAATATTGACTCCGGCTTTTGTTTCGTCCAATTCTTAGAATATTTCTTGTACAACTTTTCTGAAACACAAAAACAACATAAAATAGGGAACTAGCACTGTGGCATATTGTTAATAGGTTAGTGCCGGAAATCATGTAAAAGTGCAACGAAGTGCAAGCAAAACATATATGAATTGGTGTAAAACAAGCATGGAGCATAAAAAATATAGATATGTTTGAGACGTATCAAGCATCCCCAAGCTTAACTCCTGCTCGTCCTCGAGTAGGTAAGTGATAACAAAGTAATTTTTGAGGTGAGATGAAGCCAACACAATCTTGATTAAGCATGTAAAGCATTGTGAGCTAGGATCTAAGTACTCTAACATAGGCATGATAGATACAATTCAATCGAACTTAGCAACTATGTTATAACATGAAGAGTAACTCAAACAAAGTATCATGAATAATAGTGCATTGAAAGTAAACATAACAAAGTGGTACTCAACATGTCCTTTATGGAGTAGCAAAACATAAATGCTAGGACACCTTCAAAGTTCAGAGGGTGACTAGATACAAGTAATTTGAGAGCAAGCAATAGCACAATCATGAATCAATCAATAATAATTTTGGGACTATGCGCATTGCACTAAGAATGACAACTATGCTCTCTTAATCGGTGCATAAATTAGAAGGTGAAGACTCAACATAATAGTAAAAGAGAGACTTTTTGCAGAGTAAGCAAGATAAACAAGTTTTATAAACCTTCTCATTGCCCCTATCATAAGCATCTTGAATGGTTAAAGTTAATGTGAGTCAAAAATGAGCTATATGCTTGCAAATCACAAGTTGAAAATCTCATGCCCCTTGAATGCGAGTACCTAAACCTCATGCTACTCAACTTAGGTCTCAAATAAGTTCTTGTCATTGTAAGTATACATGTATCATTGAGAACCGCCAATGGGGTACCTCTTGCCTGATGATATGGAGGAACTCTTATAAGAGCAATCCCATGCCAAAATGACAAGACAAACAGACAGCGAGCATCTCAGCAATTTTTTATTTACTATGGGTATAGCTTTTTATTGCAAATGTTTCAAAGAATGCTCACTATGGCTTAGCTGCAAATTTCCACCATGAATGATGCATCGCTTAGATTAGCGGCCCAGACATTTCTCTAACTCATATACAAACTCCATGGACTTATAAGTTTTCATTTTATTTCGCACCACTAGGCATCCATAAACAAAGGAACATGACATCAACTAAATATAAGTGCAATGCCGAAAGTGTTCCCCGTGAAAGCATGGTGTACTAACTCACAACTCGCAATTTGCAAACACATAAATTTCATAAGATAGGCACAATGATCAAATTTATTAATTGCAAGAAAGTAAATGTGCCATCAAGTTCGTGAGAGCTTCACCGACTAATTTTCTCATGCCAAGATTTAATTTGGAAGATAAATAAAAACATGATGAATTACTTGGAATAGCAATAATGCTACTAGGTAGATATGGTGGACACAATTGGAAAACTTTGTTTCATGGTGGTTGGATGCACGAGTACAGATCATACTCAACACAGGTGAAAGCTAGCAAAAGACTGGGAGCGACCAACTAAGAGAGCAATAATGGCCATAATCATGCATAGCGACAAAACATTATCATTCAAAGCATAAAGTGATATTAAAATTTAAAAACTAAGTGATCATGGAGGCTTTAGTTGGCTGGTTATAGTCATAACATGGTGTAAACATGCGCCAAGTCAACCCAATAAAGCATCAAATGAGAATACCACAATATTATGCTTTTATGATAGAAACAACACATGATTCTTTCAATGACACATTATGCACTCTAAGACATTTGAAACAAGTCATGCTACACCAATAAATACTAAGCATATGACAAGAATAACATCCAACATGACATGGAAAAGTCTATGCCACGGTCTAGACAAGCTTCCTTTTGCATCACTATAGTCATGAAATATTTTACTTGTATCCAACACCAATCAACTTATTTGAAATAAATCCCAGAGATGAAATAAATTATGGACCAGAGAGCTAATAATACATAAATAAATAATACTAATGAGCTCTGAACAAAATTCAAGTGAAAGAATAAGAGCTAAACGCAGTACCCGAAAACTAGAACACTCGCAGAACAATAACAACGAAAACTAGAGCGTTCTATGCAATTAAAACGGAGCGTGTCTCTCTCCAAAACAAATGTGACGGGATCCAACATATGATACATCAAACAAAACAAAACTAAACTAAAAATAAAAAATAAATACGCTCCAATAACAACACATAGCGTATGAAGCAATAAAAATATATCGCATAGAGAGGTGACTTGTTGCTTTTTTGGTGAAGAGGGGATGCCATGGGCATCCAAGCTTTGACGCTTGTACCTCTTGAATATGTCTTGGGGTACAGGGGCATCCCCAAGCTTGAGCTTTTATCCATACTTCATCTCATTACATCATTATTCTTTCCCTACAATTGAAAACTTCCTTCATACAAAACTTCACACAATTCTTCATTAGCAGCATTAGTACAATCAAAATAAACAAATCCACTTGGGTTTAGTAATAACATATATCAAACATATATTAAAGCATAAGCTACTGTAGCAACCTTTCAAAAAGCTCTTTGATCAAAAGAACTCAAAAAAAGAGATTTAAGAGGCAAATGCAATAGTGCAGAAATCTGTCAACACAAAACAACAGGTAAAAATCAATTTTTTTGGAAATCCTCTGTTGATTATCTCGAAAAGTGGCAAACAAAATAAAGTTATATAATAACTGGGTCATATGCATAAAAAATAACTGCTCAAAATTCCGCTCTGGCTAGTTTTACGAATTTTTATGGTAACAACACGGAATCTGTTTTCAGGACAGGAACTTCCCCAAATCTTACTTTCTTCCAATTAGAGGCATTCTTGGCACAAAAACGAAATAAAAATGATAAGGAGATGTTATTACAGAGGTAATAATTTCCAAGACTCAACAAAAATAAAAATTACAGTAAATAAAACATGGGTTATCTTCCAAGAGTGCTTTTCTTTAATGCCTTTCAGCTAGGCACAGAAAAAGTGCGAGCATCAAGTATTATCAAGTGAAGAAGCATCAACATCATAATTTGTTATAATAATGGAGTCATAATATGACTTCTTTCTCTTTCTAGGGAAGTGTTCCATACCTTTCTTGAGTGGGAATTGATATTTGATAATCTCATCTCTCATATCAATAGCAGCACCGACAGTTCTAAGAAACGGTCTTCCCAAAATAATTGGACAAGAAGCATTGCATTCAATATCCAAAACAACAAAATCAACGGGAACCAGGTTATTGTTAACCATAATAAGAACATTATCAACTTTCCCTAAAGGTTTCTTTGCAGCAATATCAACAAGATGAACATCCAAATAACATTTTCCAACGGTGGCAATTCAAGCATATCATAGATTTTTCTAGGCATAACAGAAATACTTGCACCAAGATCGCATAAAGCATTGCAATCAAAACCATCTATTTTCATCTTAATGATGGGCTCTCTGTCATCTTCTAACTTTTTAGGAATAGAGGCTTCGCGTTTTAATTTCTCATCTCTAATTTGCATAAGAGCATTTGTAATGTGCTTTGTAAAGCCATATTTATAGCACTAGTATTAGGACTTCTAGCAAGATTTTGTAAGAACTTAAGTACTTCAGAGATATTGCAATCAATAAAATCAAACTCATTTTTATCAAAGGTAAAAGGAATTTTGTCTTCCATACTCCAAAAAAATTCAACACACTTATCAGGAGCAGTTTCAGCGGTTCTAGCCAATTTTGTAGAAGGAGTGGGGACTTTTCCTACATCATTTATTTTACCATTAATAGTAGGAGAGTGGCTAGCATTTGAAACTTCATTACTACTGGTGGTGGTGATGGTACAACCTTTAGTCAAATTATTATTTCTAGCAATTTTATCTTCTCTTTCCCACCTAGCATGTAATTCCGTCAACATCCTAACATTTCATCAATTCTAACTTGAATGTCATTCAAGGTTTTACTTTCTTTAACATCACGAGGAAACACTTTATTTTAATAAAATCAACATCGTGAGCAAGGCTATCAATTTTAGAAGCAAGAATATCAATTTTGCCAAGCTTTTTCTCAACAATTTTATTGAAAGCAGTTTGTTTACTAATAAAATCCTTAAGCATGACTTCAAGATCAGAGGGTGCACTTTTATTATTGCTATAGGAATTAACATAAGAATTGCCATAAGCATTACCATTATTAGAAGGATATGGTCTATAATTGTTGCTACCAAAATTATTCTTGTAAGCATTATTGTTGAAATTGTTGTTTTTAGTGAAATTCACATCAACATGATCTTCTTGAGCAACCAAAGAAGCTAACGGAATATTATTTGGATCAACATGTGCTTTACCATTAACAAGCATAGACATAATAGTATAAATCTTATCACTTAAGGAGGAGGTTTCTTCGACATAATTTACCTTCTTACCTTGTGGAGCTCTCTCGTTGTGCCATTCATAATAATTTATCATCATATCATCAAGTAATTTAGTTGCAGCTCCCAAAGTAATGCACATAAAGGTACCTCCAGCAGATGAATCCAGGAGATTTCTTGAAAAAAAAATTAGTCCTGCATAAAAAGTTTGGATGATCATCCAAGCAGTCAGTCCATGAGTGGGACAATTCTTTACCAAAGATTTCATTCTTTCCCAAGCTTGAGCAACATGTTCATTATCAAATTGTCTAAATTTCATTATGTCGCTTCTCAAAGGTATAATCTTAGCAGGAGGATAATATTTTCCAATAAAAACATCTTTGCATTTAACCCAAGAATCAATACTATTTCTAGGCAAAGATAGCAACCAATCTTTAGCTCTACCTCTCAAAGAGAAAGGAAATTTTTTTAGTTTTATAATGTCACCATCTACATCCTTATATTTTTGCATCTCACAAAGTTCAACAAAATTATTAAGGTGAGAAGCGGCATCTTCAGTACTAACTCCAGAAAATTGCTCTTTCATAACAAGATTTAATAAAGAAGGTTTAATTTCATAGAAAGCTGCTTCAGGAGCAGGTGGAGCAATAGGTGTACAAATAAAATCATTGTTGTTTGTGCTAGTAAAGTCACACAACTTAGTATTTTCAGCATAACCCATTTTGGCAAAATTAAAACTAAGCAACATAAATAACAGCTATAATAAAAACTATTTTTTTGTGTTTTTTGATATAATGAAGCAAACAAAATAAAATAAAATAAAATAAACTAAGCAAAACTATAACAAAGTAAAGAGGTGAACTACTGCTATGGACCCATCGTCCAGGGATGAACTACTCAAGCATCACTTCGAAGGCGGGCATGGCGATGTAGATGCCTCCGATGATGATTTCCCCCTCCGGAAGGGTGCCGGGAAGAGCTTCAGAAACCTCCCGAGCTAGGGTCTGCAATGGCGGTCGCGACGGAACATTTCGTGGATGGAGGCTCGGGTGTTCAGGATTTTCCCGAGATCATGATTAAATGGTTTGGAGGGGCGATGTCGGTGGAGGCCAGGGTGGCCCACACCACCCCTAGGCGTGGGCCAGGGCCAGGCCGCACATAGGGCCGGCGTGGCTGCCCTGGTGCCTCTCTTCGACTCCCCTCTGGACTCTGACTTTGTTATGGAAAAATATTGACTTCGACTTTTGTTTCGTCCAATTCCGAGAATATTTTTTGTACAACTTTTCTGAAATACAAAATAGCAGAAAACTGGGAACTGGCACTGTGGCATCTTGTTAATAGGTTAGTGCCGGAAAATGTATAAAAGTGCAACGAAGCATGAGCAAAACATATATAAATTGGTGTAAAACAAGCATGGAGCATCAAAAATTATAGATACGTTTGAGACGTATCATTCGCCTCGGCCCCCATTTATATAGGCACCTCCGTTTCGCCCAAAAACCTAAGCCATATTTTCCCTAAGATTTATTGAGGCAGCGGCGGAGGCGAAAGTCCTCTCCTACTCCGGGAGAGAGCATATCCTGCTGCACCGGTGCCTCCGGTCAAGGGGAAATCGACGCCATCGTCGTCACCACTCCTCTTTGACATATGTGGAGGCATATCCATCAACAACATCATCACCACCATCACCATCTACGAGACCGACTTCATCCCCCTCATAGTTTGTGTTTGATTGAACCGCGGATATTGTTTTACGGGATAATTGCATTTTTGTGATTGGTACTTTGTCTTTATTTTGTGATCAGATTGTGTTGTAACCATTATGCCTCTGATCCATATCATGTTTGACACTTGTGAGTAGTTCCCCATGTTCCTGATGGCATAGTATTATCTGGCTATTGATGTGCAATCAGTATTTGTTCAATTTTTTTATCTTTTATGTTGTTCTATGATGGTTTTATGCAAACATTGACTGCATATACATTGAGTTGCATTAGAGGGGTTTATGTCGGGGGCCAATGATCTAATTGATATGTTGGGACATTTATGTCTTAATGAATCCTATACTTGCATATGAGAATGGCTCTAGGACCCATCATAAGGGGTGCATTTCTCATATCTATGGCTGCACATAATTTAGGCTCCGCCCATAAGAGAATGAAACTTGACAAAATATTTACCATGTTGTGCATAACTCTAAATGCTAGTAAATCAATGCCGCCCTCAGGAACACTTGTCACATATAAGCTCACACACACTTGAGATTTTCCTCTTGCTGCATAGATGATTGGGCTTTCTCCCATTGAGAGCATTTACATATTGCTGTTTACTTTTTGCATTTTATTTTATGCAAACTATATACCCAAAACACCAAAACTACCGCATTCTTATTATTATTTACTTGTCAAATCCGCTAACCAATACCTTCAGCTCCTCGTGGGTTCGACAACCTTTCTTATTGAAAAATACTACAATTTATCTCTTGCACTTAGGAGCCATCACATGTCCATATCCCATCATTATTCGTCCTTATATAACATTGAAAATCTAAAATATGTGTTGGTGGTAGTGTTATATTTTAATCTTTGTTGAATATTAGTTTATGCGAGCAATAATCGCATGACCATGGATGAATTCGTTACATTTAGTCTAGCGGTTGGTGTAATCGAGTTATCTCATGATCCGAATGCGTCTATTTGGATTTTTACCCTTTCCAGATCTTTCTCGATGAAATTTATGAATCTTCGCCTTATGAACAAAAATAAAAGGTTTCTACAAAAATGGAAGCTCAAAGTTCCACTTAAAAAATATTTTATGTGATTTCGATATAGAAATGTTTTATTAACAAAACATACCTTGCAAAGAGAAGTGTTGTTTTATCTGGTGAAGATGAAACCGTCGAAATATCTTTATTTCATGTATATTTTTTCGTATTGTTTGGCGCATAGATCACTTGACTTTTAATTTAACCCTTCCAACTAACATCATGATTATGTTCAGGGTTGAATTGTACGGAATTAACAAAAAAAAGTCATATTTTAGTTGCAATTTGTGCTTTATGTTGGGCTATTTGGAGTTTTAGAAATGATATTGTTTTTAACAAGATAGAAACTACTCATGTTATAGAAAACTACTCATCGGATCCATGTATAGTCCTATCTTCTCTCGGTGGAGCGGCATGAGCCTATAGATTCCTGATGCAACCGGCTCAAGATAGTCATTCGAGATAATTTTAATTGGGGTTTTTTGCTAGCATACAAAAAGTATCATGATGCATAGTCATTTCATGTTCTTACTTTTCAAATCTCTTATTTGTTTACCCACCATATGTGACACAATATTTTTAACTTTAAAACTTACGGTCTACCAAACGCTAATCTGTAACTGGGTAGTTATGAAGGTATATTTTGGGTTTCTGTGAATCATGATATGAAGCACCGTATTTATAAATAGGATCCTCGCCCCGGCCTTGGAGAGATATCTCAAGGAACTATGGAGTGATCATATCTGGAAAGCATGTCCTTACAACTTGGGTTAAGAGTTGGCCTTGTGTGGGAACACGACGTAGAGAAAGTATATCATCTAGAGGAGTTTCCATTCTTCAATAAGTTGATTATACAATCATTTCCATTGAACACGACTTAGTGAAAGTATCTATCATGAAATTAATTTCATTCATATCCAAGCAACTTACCAGTTTAAATATCAAATTTCATACAAGAGAGGTCATCTCCTTCTGAAAGACGAAAAATAATGAGAATATAGATAAAAAGTAGTTTGATTTACGAATCTAGCTCCCTACCTTGTACATACTTGGGAATTCCTATTCACTACGGAAAGCTTTGCAATGAGGGTTGGAAGCCCGTTGAATTCCTCTTTAAAGAAAGTTGGGATGCCGGCATATCAAGTTTCTATTATACGGTTGACGACTTGTGCTTATAAATTTAATCCTTATTAACTTACCGATGTTTATGTTCGTGTTCCTTAAGATAGTTAAAGGAGTCCGAAAAGGACTAGACTATTTTAAATCTAGATTTTTCTTGTGAAATTACAAATGTAGATGTAAATAACGGCTAACCAAAAAGAACAATATGGGCAGACTAAAAGATCAAGGGGATTTGGGGTTGATGTTTCAGCTATTAAGAAAAAATGTTTGCTTAGCAGTGGTTGTTTAAACATTTGAACAGGCATGATGTGTGGCAAGAGTTGTACATAATAAGTATCTCCGTTCCATAACTTATCGCAAGTGGAACCAAAACCTAAGAGGACCAATGATATTTAAAGTAGATTTCTCTAGTACAGGATCATTTGTTGGAAAGAATGGTTTAAATTCTCTTTTTGGGAGGACACATGGCTATGTGACATGTCTATATCCCATAATTATCCATCCTTATATAACATTTAAAAACTAAAATATGTTTTGGTGGTAGTGTTATACTTGTCACTCCTTTAAATATTAGTTTAGGCGAGCACTAATCGGGGGACCAGTGGACGGATTTTTTACATTTAGTCCAACAGTTGGTGTAATCGAGTTATCTCATGAGCCAGATGCGTCTTTTTTTAGTTTGTTCCCTTCCAGATCTTTCTCGGTGAAATCTATGAATTCGAATGTTGACCTTATGAACGACAATACAATGTTTCTACAAAAAAAGGAATCTCAAAGTTCAACTGAAAATAATGGTTTTATGTGGTTCCGTTAAATAAATTTATTAACAAAACATAACCTTGCAAAGAGAAGTGTTGTTTTATTTGATGAAGATGAAACCTTTCAAATCTATTTATATCATGTATGATTGCCCGTATTGTTTGGCGCATAGATCACTTGAATTTTTAACCCTTCCAACTAACATCATGACTATGTTGAGGGTTGAGATGTATGGAATTAACAAACAAATTCATATTTTAGTTGGGATTTGCGCTTTATGTTGGCCTATTTGGAACCTTTGAAATGATATTGTTTTAACAAGGTAGAACCTACTCATGTTATAGCAAAACTACTCATCGTCCATGTATGATCCTATCTTTTCTCTGTGGAGCCGCATGAGCCTATAGATTCTTGATGCAACCGGCTCTACATAGTCATTGGAGATATTTTTAATCGGTGTGGTTGCAAGCATACAAAAAATATTATGATGCATAGTCATTTCATTTTCTCACTTTTCAACTCTCTCATTTTTGTACCCACCATATGTGACCCAATATTTTGAAACTTTAAAGCCGGCTAGTTGATGCAGAGGATGGGGCACGTTCCGTTGATTGAGAAATTACTTACGGTCTACCAAGTGCTAATCTTTAACTGGGTAGTTATGGAGGTATATTTCGGGTTTCTTGTGAATCATGATATATGAAGCATGATATTTATAGATAGAGTCCTCTTTCGGCCTTTGAGAGATATCTTGAGGCACCATGGTGTAATCATATTTGGAAAGCATGGCCGTTCGACTTGGGCTAAGAGTTATCCTTCCGTGGGAACACGACATGGAGAAAGTAGATCAACTAAGGGAGGAGTTTCCATTCTTCAATAAGTAGATGATACAATCATTTCCATGGAACACGACTAGCTGAAAGTCGCCAATTGTATACATATTCAAACAACTTGCCATTTTAAAGATCAACTTTAATAGAAGTGAGATCTTCTGCTTCATAAAGGCGAAAAACAATAAGAGTATAGGTAAAAAGTTGTTTGGTTGGGACTTGCGAGTCTAGCTCCCTATCTTGTAGATATGTTGGAGTTCCTATTCACCACCGAAAGCTTTGCAATAAGGTCTGGAAGCCAATTGAATTATGCTTTAAAGAAAGTTATAGGATGTGGGCAGAGAAGTTTTTATATATGGTGGATGACTTGTGCTTATAAATTTTAGCTTTATTAATTACCGATGTTTACGTTGTTGTTCCTTAAGATAGCTAAAGGAGTCCTAAAAGGACTAGATTTTCTTAAATCTAGTTTTTTTTTGCCAA
Source organism: Lolium rigidum (assembly GCF_022539505.1). Taxonomy (NCBI): domain Eukaryota; kingdom Viridiplantae; phylum Streptophyta; class Magnoliopsida; order Poales; family Poaceae; genus Lolium; species Lolium rigidum. The sequence goes on from NC_061514.1 coordinate 319,383,754, forward strand.
AATGACCAATGTAAATGTAAATAACGGCTAACTAAAGAGAACATTATGTGCATACCAAAAGACCAAGGGGATTCGGGGTTGAGGTTTCGGATATTAAGAACAAATGTTTGCTTAGCTGTGATCATTTAAATATTTGAACGAGCAGGATGTGTGTCAAGAGTTGTTATATAATAAGTATCTCCATTCCATAACTTGTCTCAAGTAGAACAAAACTCTAATGGGAAGGACCAATGAGTGTTAATGTAGATTTCTTCCGTAGATGATCAATTGTTGAAAAAGAAGTAGTTTAAATTCTCTATTTTGGGAGGACACATGGCTAGGTCCCATTAACACCCATCCTTATATAACATTGAAAAAACGAAAGACATTTTGATGGCAGTTTCATATTTGTCTCTCTATTGAATATTAGTTTTGAAGAGAATTAATTGCGGGGGGGGGGCAGTGGATCGGTTGGTTACATTTTGTCCAGCGGTTCGTGTAATCGAGTCATCTCAGGTGCCGGATACAACTTTTGGAGTTTGACCCCTTCTAAATCTTTCTCGGTGAAATCGATGAATCTTGACTTTATGAACGAACAATACAAGGTTTCTACAAAAAAAATTGGAAGCTCAAAGTTCCATTGAAAATAAAGATTTATGTAGTTCCTATATAGTATTTTTTTTCATTAACAAAACATAACCTCGCCGATTTTGGGGCGTGGAACATTTGGAAACAACGAAACAAGAAACATTTTGAGCATAAAGATGTCTCCAAAGTTTTATGGCTGGCCCAATGCACTTCTGATCTGGATTTGTTAAGGACTAGGGTCAAGACCGACAACAACAACAACAACAACAACCAAGCCTTTCAGTCCCAAACAAGTTGGGGTAGGCTAGAGTTGAAACCCATAAGATCTCGAAACCAAGTCATGGTTCCGGAACGTGGATAGCTAACTTCCACGCACCCCTATCCATGGCTAAATCTTTGTCGATATTCCAAACCTTCGGGTCTCTCTTAACGGACTCCTCCCATGTCAAGTTTGGTCTACCACGACCCCTCTTAACATTCTCATCACGCTTTATCCGTCCGATATGCACTAGCGCTTTCGGAGGCCTCCACTGGATATGTCCAAACCATCTGAGATGATGTTGGACTAGCTTCTCTTCAATCGGTGCTACCCCAACTCTCTCCCATATATCGTCATTCCGTACCCGATCCATTCTTGTGTGGCCACATATCCATCTCAACATGCGCATCTCTGCTACACTTAACCGTTGGATATGTCGTCTCTTCGTTGGCCAACACTCAGCGCCATACAACATCGCAGGTCGGATAGCTGTCCTATAAAACCTGCCTTTTAGCTTTTGTGGCACTCTCTTGTCACGAGTACGCCCGAAGCTTGGCGCCACTTCATCCAACCAGCCTTGATTCGGTGGCCCACATCTTCATCGATATCGCCATCCTTCCGCAACATGGACCCCAAATATCGAAAAGTGTCTCTCTCCGGTACCACCTGCCCATCAAGGCTAACCTCTCCCTCCTCGTGCCTAGTAGAACTGAAATCGCACCTCATGTATTCAGTTTTAGTTCTACTAAGCCTAAAACCTTTCGATTCGAGAGTTCGCCTCCACAACTCTAACTTTCTATTAACCCCCGTTCGGCTATCATCGACTAGCACCACATCATCCGCAAAGAGCATACACCATGGGATGTCTCCTTGTATATCCCTTGTGACCTCATCCATCACCAAATCAAAAAGATAAGGGCTCAAAGCTGACCCTTGGTGTAGCCCTATTCTAATTGGAAAGTCATCAGTGTCGCCATCGCTTGTTCGAACACTTGTCACAACATTATCATACATATCCTTGATGAGGGTAATGTACTTTATTGGGACTTTGTGTTTCTCCAAGGCCCACCACATGACATTCCGAGGTATCTTATCATAGGCCTTCTCCAAATCAATGAACACCATATGAAGGTCCTTCTTTTGCTCCCTGTATCTCTCCATCAGTCTGTCGTACCAAGAAGATGGCTTCCATGGTAGACCTCCCGGGCATGAAACCAAATTGGTTTTTGGTCACGCTTGTCAACCTTCTTAAGCGGTGCTCAATGACTCTCTCCCATAGCTTCATAGTATGGCTCATCAGCTTGATTCCACGGTAATTAGTACAACTTTGAACATCCCCCTTGTTCTTGAAGATTGGTACTAAAATACTCCGCCTCCATTCTTCGGGCATCTTGTTTGACCGAAAAATGAGGTTGAAAAGCTTAGTTAGCCATACTATCGCTACGTCCCCAAGGCCTCTCCACGCCTCGATGGGGATACCATCGGGACCCATCGCCTTGCCGCCTTTCATCCTCCTTAACGCCTCCTTAACCTCAGACTCCTGGATACGTCGCACAAAGCACATGCTGGTATCATCAAAGGAGTCGTCTAGCTCAATGGTAGAGCTCTCAGCCTCTCCATTGTAAAGGTTGTCAAAGTACTCCCGCCATCTACGCTTGATCGCCTCATCCTTCACAAGAAAACAAAATGGGAGAGTTTAGCAATAATTTAGACTCCTTTATAAGAGAACTTAGAGTTTAATTCTCATTTTTAGGGTCCCAAAATGGGACTTTGTAAATATATTGTAACACTTATTCTTTTATAATTTAAGAGCAGTAGGAGCCTCTGCTGCTATAGTTTCGTAAAACAAACACATCCTCACAAAGAGCAGTTTTGTTTTCTGTGATTAAAATGAAACCGTTCAAATCACTTTATTGCATGTACATTTCCTCATATTGTTTGGTGCATAATTCATATGACTTTTAGTTTAACCCCTCCAACTTACATCATGACTATGTTCAGGAATGAGCTGTATGAAATTAATAAAAAAAACTCATATTTTTGGGTGGATTTGCGCTTTATGTTGGGCTATTTAGAATTTTCGGAATGATATTAATTTTAACAAGATATGAGCTACTCATATTTTCATGTTATAGCAAAACTACTCATCATGTATGATCCTATCTTCTCTCCATGGAGCGGCATTAGCCTATAGATGCTTGATGCAAGTGGCTGAGATGGTCATCCGAGATTTTCTTAATCGGGCTCGTTGCTAGCATACTAAAAAATTATCATGATGCATAGTCGTTTCATGTTCTCACTTTTCAGCTCGCTCGTTTTTTTACCCACCATATGTGCCTCAATATATTTTCAAACTTTGAAGTGCATTAGTTGATGCAAAGGCTGGGCATGTTCCCCTCATGAGAAAAAAGAAATCCAATTCTGATGCTTCTAAATTTGATTATGTTTTTCCAGCTTTAAGTAATCAGTACCAACTTTTTTACAGAGGCAAGCCTCTCCAAGTCGCCAGATTATGGATGCTTCTGAATGTTATTCCTTAGGAGTTAGGAGACAATGCATAACGAGCTAACACAGATCGACACTGCACTTCGAACTGGATAAGCTTTCTGACTGCTATTTTGCAGTTGATAACGGTATGTCCAGTCTATAGGATAGCTATGAAACCCCAATTTCCCATACAATTTTGTGCATATTCCGATATCCAATATGTTAAAGTTCCTAAGCAGTATGGGACGACTGCTCGCGGCCTCGCGTGACTCCAATGACCTACCATCTGCATCACTGCAGGGCGTTTGCTCGTTCAGTGGATATAGTTGAAACTAAGCGACAAGGGTGATGGTGCCTGGCTTATCTATGAACTATCAAAGCCCCAATAATGCTTATCGTCTTCCTGCCTAGCTGATGCAACAGACCAACACAGTTTAGGCGTTCCGTCTCAGCGACACCAATCTCCTTGATTGAACCAACTGCATACACACGCCCCTGTCCACAAAAAACTTTCTCAAAAGAGAATCAAGGTTTTCGTTAGGTTCCCGTACCAACAACATATATAGTTCGTTTGAAAATTGGAATTAAAGTTTACACCGACTGAATCTTGCAGAAAGAATCAGCAGAGGAGTGTAAACAATTAGTCATGAAGGATCTTCATTAGCATTTCCGAGTTCATACTTCATAGATACAGGGCATCCCTTTGGTCATTAAGCAAGGATTATCATTAGTCATGAAGGATCTTTATTAGCATTTCTGAGTTCATACTTCATAGACACAATGCATCCCTTTGGTCATTAAGCAAGGATTATCATGCTTGAGCAAGACCAACAACACAATCCATAGAACTTCAGAAGGCTTATAAAAACTAAAACCTTGAGTCTGAGATTCTGCTTCTTAATAAGTACAACAAGCAAAAAAGTAAAATCTGTACATAATTGGCCGGATTCACTTGGTCTCCAACTACTATCTTCCGGAGGGGATCAGGGCATCATCAGATCCCTGAGGTAAGAAGTGCGTTGCGCTCGGAGGCAATGGCAGCCACGGGCCACCTATTGCAGCAGCCTCCATCTTGATGGCCTCCGCTATCGGCACGAGCGTCGGCTTCTCGCTGTAGGTGAATTGCAAGTCCCTGTTCGCAGCCAGAGCCAAGAGCTCCGACTCCTCCAGACCACGCGCTGGGCCGAGGCTGCACCTTTCCGGACTGTGCTTCGCAAGCGCGTCCTTGAACTTCTTGATCTGCAATCACATCGAATTGGAGCAAGAATGTTAGCATTCAATCTTGTCTGAAGAAGACATTGCAGTAAGCGAACACACTAAGTGGGCGTTGAGATTTACCGTTGCATTGGTGCAGCTGAAGCTGCTGACCCGGCCCTGAGCTCCCCTGTAGAACCTGAAGAAAGGGAGGACATGGACATGGAGGCTGTAGCACATGGACTTGTGCTGCTCGTGGTTCACTTGCAGGAACAGCACATCCGGGTTCCGTTCGGCGAATTGCGCAATCTGGACATAAGAATCAACAAATGAGCAAAAAGGAGATAGGCGACTAGTAGTATATTGCAGTATTTGGAACAAGTTATCAGAATAAACCGGGGTTTGGCCATGAATTTGTTACCTTTGGGTGGAGAGCGCGGCAGCCACCGCAGCCGGGGGAGAAGAAGTCGACGACGACGAGCTTGTCGCCGGCGTTGCGCAGGGAGTCGGCGAGGTCCTGCGCGGACTGGACCTCCCTCATGTTTGGCTGCGTCACTTTCTCCCACCACCTCATGGCTTTGCCAATCGTCAGGTTCCCGTTCATCTGCAAGAACCAACAAACCAGCTCACATTTAGCATCGTATTCCCCACCAGCTAAAATCCCAGTCTAAAAAGTGGGACAAATCGAAATTTCTTTACTTGGGGAAGATGGAATAAAAAATAAATCTCAAGATCTCCTCTTGAGAATCTAACAAAAACAAGAAAACGGATTCGAAACGAGGAACGAACCTGGCCAGCAGCCGCCACATGGAGACTCCGAGGCTGGGGCCTGGCCGTAAGCGCCACCCTCCCGGCGGGGAAGGAGCTCTTGGCACGGTACGCGCCGCCCATCGCCACGGACTCCGCGAGCGCCGCCGCGGCGCCCAAGTCCCCGCAGGGCACCGCCACGCAGCCGTTGCCGCACAGAGTGTTAGCCATGGATACACGGAGCTCGTTCTGCCGGGGACCGAAGCACGCAGCGAGCAAAGGTAGAGGAAACTAGGGAGCAGGAGCGCGCACACAGAGAGAGAAGGGCAATGGCGGATGGATGGGAGATGCGGCGAGGAAGAAAAGGTCTGCCCTTTTAACGAAGAGAGGGGAAAAGCGACAAGGCCCACGCTTTTTTTACCTGCCGTTTTTACCACATGGGTAATTCCTCCTATCCGTTGGATCGCGTGCTGAACGGACGGATTGCGGACACGAGGGGCGGCGGTTTGGGATGACCGTTTGTGATGGTGTAAAAGGTGCGTTGGAGTGGATATGTTTTGGATAAGAAAAAAGCTGGGCCGCAGGAGCGGTAGGTACTGGAGGTTAAGCGGCCACGTGTGCAGGTAGGTCAAGGTTAGGGTCTCTGTCTGTGCACACGGCGAAAAGGGCATGGAACGCATGGGCCCACCCGTTTCTGGAGCGTGGTAAAAATGGAGAAATATCTGCTTTGACAACAGCTTGGGTACAGCGAAATCCACAGTCTTTCTTTTTGTTGATGTCTATTTAGACGTCGCTGTATTTTCGGTCGATCGACAGCGAGATTTTGACGTAGATCTTTGTATTTCTGTTGTGCATGGTATTACATTTTTATCTAAAGGCTAGAAATACTGCAATGGGTACATGTTATAGCTATTATGTACTATCTATGTTTTTTGTTACTAAATATAAAACATAAAATGCTTTGCGAGTTCAATTTGAAGCGGCAGGGTAATATATTTGTGGAGTTTCCCAAAATGTGCATACAAGTTATTGGCGCGGATATTAAATGAACACCATTTCACATGACACAAATCTTAAGTATGCGATAAAGTGAAAAGCATACTAGTTCGGCAATGGTGTGGTAAATTTTCTAGATTGATATTTCAAATTTAACTTCATATGTTTAGGTGTTTTTATGTTTTTTTTTGTTCTCTTCGAGCAAATGATTCATCTCAACTTTCTAGCTCTACTTAACACACATGACCTTTTGATGAGCTTCCGTGCCATTCTTCCTCACCCTATATGAAAATGTTCTCTTTGCGTCGTGGATGGCTCAATCTTTACAGGAGCAACTACTTCATATTGTATATGGTTCATTCTCCATCTTTGGGTTCAACATCCAGGGGTGTCTAAAAATGGAATTTGGCGCGGGAGCTGTCAATTACTATGCTTGTTAACTTTGCTTCACAAATTACAATCATAACTACAAAATTGTACATAATACTGGATTATGGAGTGTATATATTAAAGTTAACCCATCAACTGACACTCTTATATGTGTTTAAAATGAAGACAAGAATTCGAGCTCTTTGAAAGGAAACTATACTTGCGGCTGTGAAACATTTATTAGAAACTAGAAAGTCCACTGTCAGGGGAAAATGAAAGATATAAATGAAATTACAAAGTTTAAAATGATTAACACACCACTAGTTAGTTTTGTGCAAATGATATCACTCTGCTAGAGCTCTATAACTTCAGACTCTATCTCATTTTTTTATTTTGATAATGGTCCAGACTCATTTAATTAGTTGTGTGGATGATAAGAACGGTCCTAATTGTGTGACCGTACCAAATTGGAAGGTGGGAGAAGACTTTAGGTTTTTGGCACACCAAGTACCGGTACAAATTTTGTTATATTTTATTTTGTACTATACTTTTATACTTACATACGTCTTACTTTGTCGATGTAAATTATTGATTTGATACAATCCCATTTGTATGGGTTCAAACGTATAGCATTGCAAATGTAATTACGACAAAATGAAATCACATATAGCAACAACGATATTCTCTTTTTTCGTGAAGATTCGTTTCAGACATTGGAAGAGGTGTTATTTCTAAGAAAGATGTGTTATTTCTAAGAAAGATACAATCACATTTTTCCATGTATATATATATTCATAAGTGCCAACATAATTATTTTCTTATAAACGTTCACGTCCATTTTAGTATCCATAAATATATTGGTAGAGAACTCCAGAATGTGCTATGGCTAGACAATATCTTGGTTGAGGTTTAGAATTCTATGGTTCTCTATTTCTAATGCTAATAAAACGGAAGTTATGTACTGCATGAGATACCTAATGTGTAGACAACATTTGCATTGCCCATTTTCTTGGATTCTTTTGTAGACAAATATATGTCCTTCCTGTTTTGTGGTTCAACGGTTGGTTTTGAATACCCATGATTCATTTTTTTTTTGTATGTAGGTAAATAAGAATTTAATGATTGTCCTATCGAAAATAGATAACCTCAAATTAAATGAAAGGAAAATGAGTATATTATGTCATCAACCGGCATGTCGCGTGTGCACCCTGCCCCGCACGCACAAACTTATCCCACGCAAGTGCTTAGGGGGTGTTTGGTGTGGCTTTTTTTGGCTTTTGGCTTTGGCAAAAGCCACCAAAAGCACCTAAATAGGTGCTTTTTTTGGCTTTTGGATTTTGGAAGCCAAAAACAAAGATCCTATTCTTTTGGCTTCCAAAATCCAAAAGCCAAAATAAGCACCTATTTAGGTGCTTTTGGTGGCTTTTGCCAAAGCCAAAAGCCAAAAAAAGCCACACCAAACACCCCCTTATTACGCCCATCAACTCCCGATGACCTACCCTTGCGTGCTATGTCATCCGGTACTCCTATATGTGGAACCCCTCCTCTGCCTGGTTTGTTCCTCCTCCGGCCCGCTGCTTCTACACTCTCTCTCGCGCCAGTCGTTGATGCACGCATAGTGCGCCCTAACTTGTGCCGCCAAGCATAGCCACCGCTTCTCCCTCAGGCAGTCAGTGGTTGCTCCTCCCCGTGAACGTCTCGCTCCACTCGCCGGCCGTCTCCTTCTCCGAGTCGAATCGGCCAGGGCGGTGGCTCCATGCTGGCGAAGGTTAATATTTGAGGATTTTTGTCGATGTTGCATATGGTGTTGTGATTTGCTATGCGTTTCTTTTCTTTTTGCGAAAATTTCACCGATCTATTAATAATTATCAACAGTAGTACAAATAGCCTAGCAAGTAATAAAAATTCTATTATTCTTTTTTGCTACGCGTTTCTTTGCCTGTGATTATTTCTGTATGAGAGTATTTATATATCCGGTCACTTTTAATTTTGGCCCGAATCCGTGATGTTTCCAATTTGAATAATCCACAACCGGTTACCATCTGCTCCTCTTAGAATGCAAGAAAAAAAGGATACTGGCAATTCCAATCCGTTTACACCCCGGAGGCCCCTACCTAGCACTTGGCCATGAACAAATCCCTTCTAACCGTAACAATCAAAAGTAGTGTTGATCTGTCGTGTGGATTGCGCGTTTCAGTGCACGGATCGACAACCTCTCCATCACTTGTGCTTTTTTTTTTTCGGTGATGAAATCGGCTGGCAAGTTCGAGAAATGAAAAGGAATCCGGGCAAGAAGCCGTGAGGGATTCAGTTGGGCGGCACACAGAAAGTAGGAAGGCGCCAAGAGAGAACTCGACGGATAACTCGGATAACTGATTCGGCGCTCTCTGCCGAGGCACGCATGGAGCGGCAGTTCATCCCATCGCATGCAGAAGAAAGACCACGAGGGTCGTCACATTGCTATGGCCTATGGGATACGGGATCACGAAGCACCTACCTACCTTATCTAGCTTCATCTATCCTCGTCAGCTCCAGGTAAGCAAGTGGATCGTATCCCAAACCGGGGGCTGCGGCACGCAGGGACCGACCAACCCATCCATGATCGGACAAAGTACACAGTACACCGGTACACGCAGGGGAGCTGGCTAGCTGTAGCCGCGCTGGTCCTGACTCAGCTTCAGTTTAAATCATCATCTTCAGCGATCACGCGCGGGGCGATCCTTCTTTTCGTCTTCCAAGTAAGCACTATCGTGCACACCGTTTTTGTCTACTCTGGTGTGCAAGCTTTGCGAGATTATCGCAGCAAAAGAGAAAAGAAAAAAAAAACGCTTTGCGAGATTCAGAGCATGTATGCAACCGATCTCGCGCTACGGGCTACGGCCGCCTTGCTTGCGGCTCCTTATGTAAGCAGCTTCATCAATCTGGAGTGGCAATAAGTACCTTGCCGATGCATCAATCGATGCACATTATTACCTGGCCATGGGAAGCCATGGATTTCATTTTCACTGAGATTTCAACGCAATACAATGAATTTCAGTGATTTCGGTGGACACCGAAATTACCTTTCGGTCAAAATATTTCAGTCATTTCAGTAATACACATGGATCTAAAAAATATTTAAAATATTTTTCGAATTTTTGAATATTTTAATTAATTATGAGAGAAAATTTCGCTCTTTTGGCCGAAATGAAAACCGAAATCAGTGAAATTCACTGAATTTCAGTGATTTCAGTAGGGGCTAAAATTTTTCCAAAACTGGAAATTGAAACCATGTGGGAAGCCCGGCCTGGATCGAAATTCCTGGGCTTAGGCCAGCCCAAGAATACTTGTGGGTTGAGCTTGGGACAAAGATTTAGGCTTGATGGTCGGGCCAGGCTTAGGCTTAAGAAATGTGTTAAATAGAAAACAGGCTTGGCTCGAGGCCCGAAGGGTATTTGAGGTGATGGGTCGGGTTTAAGCTGAAATGTTAAGACTGATGGTCGGGACATGTCTGGTTTTTTTTGCGATCGGCCCGAAGCTCAGCCTGGCCAGAACAATGCCATGTAGCAAGGTTTCATCCACCATGGATAAACAAAAGGGCCTCTTTAGTGGGCTAAGATCAAGGAGGAACTCAAAATCCTCCATCAACCTCGATGAAGAACATCTATGGGAGGATGACACGCTTATAAAGGGGGAAGATCTCATATTTGCAACTAGTCATGTCTTCGCGGTGGAGCACCCCAATGGGAAGGTTCCCGTGTGCATCATGAAAGTAATTGCTTAACACTACAAGAAAAGTTCTGATAGACAACGTCCCAAAATCGTCAACTAAGGGGCATTTTTCGTCGCCTATGGGCCTAACCCGACGATATGGGTTCTGTTTTCGAAACTGCGTCAGGCAAAGTCCAACGACGATTTTTTCGGTCCTTCGCGCTTGGGCGCCCTTCCGCCACGGAAAATCGGACCGTTGCGGAAGTGTTTTCGGGAGCCCGTTGACTGCTGACGTCATGCAAGCCGACACGTGGCGGACGCGGGTCAGCTGCCGGTTAACGGCGTTAACCAGCCGAAACCCCGTGGTAGATGGTAGGCCCACACGAGGCCTGCCACGTCTTAAGCGGGCGGGCCGGATGACATAGTTTGACCGGTCAACTATATAGCTGGGCTGGTCCATTAGTTACGTGGGCCGGGCCTAACCTCTAAGGTTGATCGGTCAAAACTTAAATGGGCCGGCCCATTTAACATGTGGGGTCCACCTTACGACAATCGGGTCGGCCCAAGAAGCAAGTGGGCCGGGCCAAAACACAGAGTGGGTCCCACTTTCCGTTAAAAGGCCGGCCCATTTAGTGTGTGGGGTCCACCGTATAGCAAGTGGGCCGGCCCAACAAGCTAGTGGGCGGGCCAAAAACACGAGTGGGTCCCACTTTCCGGTTAAAGGGTCGGCCCATTTAGTTTGTTGGGTCCACCATATAGCAAGTGGGCCGGCCCAACAAAATAGTGGGCCGGGCCAAAAACACAGTGGGTCCCACTTTCTGTTAAAGGGCCGGCCCATTTAGTATGTGGGGCCCACCATATAGCAAGTGGGCTGGCCCACCAAGATAGTGGGTCGGGCCAAAAACACGAGTGGGTCCCACATTCCCGTTAATGGGCCGGCCCATTTGGTATGTGGGGTCCACCATATAGAAAGTGGGCCGGCCCAACAAGATAGTGGGTCGGGCCAAAAACACAAGTGGGTCCCACCTTCCTATTAAAGGGCGGCCCATTTACCATGTGGGACCACCATAGAGCAAGTGGGCCGGCCCAACAAGATAGTGGGCCGGCCCAATAAGCATGTGGAGCCCATTATCGTGTAACCGGGCCGGCATACTAAAGAAGTGGGCCGGCCCAAAATGAAAGTGGGTCCCAGACTACTGTAAGTGGGCCGGCCCAATCTGTTGTAGGGCCCTACTTGTTTGACTAGTCAACTTGCATTAAATTTCATGAGCCTAAAATCTGATTTCAATGATACACACAAGTACATACACATCTGGGCCTTCGAACTACCCTGCTGGGCCTTTTGACTCGTACAATTTCAGCCCACTCCAAAACAGGAAAGGTCGGATTTTTCTCAAAAAAAAAACAGGAAAGTCCTATGCTTCGCAAAAACAAAAAACAAGGAGATTCAACATATAAGTTTGTTTATGTAGATATAAAGATTTTATTTATCCGTTTGTAATAGCTCAGAGCGAAATACAACGTTTATTGTCTGCAAAATAAAATATCACATGTTTCTTGTACGGGCAGGCTGACATCGGGGACCCATGAGCCAGCAGCGGAGTCAACGTTTCAAAGGCGGCAGGGGATCGAAAATAAAAAAAGCCAAAAATCAGTTGGTAAAAAAATACAAGAAAAGAAAACATTTATCGTTACGAGAGGATGACATGCGGGACCCATGAGGCGACGAGCATCCTCAACGTTTCAAAGTCGGCATGAGATCGAAAGAAAAAGGCAAGTGACATAATATCGAGAGCCAAAAATAATCCAAGAAATGAAACTTTATTGTACATAGAGGATGACATGCGGGTCCCATTTTGTAGCAGCGGTCTCAACGTTTCCAAGGCGGCACGGGACCAAAAGAAAAATGAGGCGGCGAGCATTCTCAACAATTCCAAGGCGGCGGGGATCAAAAGAAAAATAAAGGAAATAGCTAGAAATTAATTAGGGGTAAAAAATAAATCCACCAAAGGAAACTTTTATTGTTCATAGAGGATGACATGTGGGACCGACACCGCCAACGAGCGTCCTCATCGTTTCAACGGAGGCGGGGATCAAAAGAAAAAGGCAAATAGCCAGAAATTAGGGGTAAAAAATAACTCCAAGAAAGGAAACTTTTATTGTTCGTAGAGGATGACATGCGGGACCCATGAGCCAGCAGCTTACTCAACGTTTCAAAGGCGGCATGAGATCGAAAGAAAAAGGCAAGTGACCAAATATCGGGAGCCAAAAATAATCCAAGATTTATTGTACATAGAGGATGACATGTGGGTCCCATTTTGCAGCAGCGGTCTCAATGTTTGTAATGCGGCTTGAGATCAAAAGAAAAAGAAAGTAGCTAGTAATTAGGGGGTGAAAAAAAATCAAAGAAAAGAAAGTTGATGGACATAGAGGATGACATGCGGGTCCCTTGAACCAACAGCTTACTCAACGTTTCAAAGGGGCAGGGGATCAAAAGAAAAAGGCAAGCCAAAAATCAGAGGGTGAAAAAAAATCCAACAAAGGAAACTTTTATAGCACACAGAGGATGACATGCGGGTCCCATGAGCCAGCAGGTACCTCAACGTTTCAAACGTGGCATGAGATCGAAAGAAAAGGCAAGTGACCAAATATGAGGTGCCAAAAAAAACTCCAAGAAAAGAAAGTTGATTGCTCATAGAGGTGACATGCGGGTCCCATTTAGCTGCAGCGGTCTCACCGTTTGAGAGGCGGCAGGGGATCGAAAGAAAAAGTCAAGTGACCAAATATGAGGTGCCAAAAATAATCCAAAAGATGAAAGTTTTATAGTACATAGAGGATGACATGCGGGTCCCATTTAGCGACGGCGGTATCAACTGTTTGAGAGGCGAGCATGGGATCGAAAGAAAAAGTCAAGTTACCAAATATGAGGTGCCAAAAAAAATCCAAGAAAAGAAAGTTTTATAGTACATAGAGGATGACATGCGGGTCCCATTTAGCGACAGCGGTATCACTCGTTTGAGAGGCGAGCAGGGGATCGAAAGAAAAAGTCAAGTGACCAAATATGAGGTGCCAAAAAAATCCAAGAAAAGAAAGTTTTATAGTACATAGAGGATGACATGCGGGTCCCATTTAGCAGCAGCGGTATCACTGTTTGAGAGGCGGCAGGGGATCGAAAGAAAAAGTCAAGTGACCAAATATGAGGTGCCAAAAAAAATCCAAGAAAAGAAAGTTTTATAGTACATAGAGGATGACATGCGGGCCCCATTTAGCAGCAGCGGTATCACCGTTTGAGAGGCGGCAGGGGATCGAAAGAAAAAGGTAAGTGACCAAATATGAGGTGCCAAAAATAATTCAAGAAAAGAAAGTTTTATAGTACATAGAGGATGACATGCGGGTCCTAGTTAGCGAGCGGCGGTATCACCGTTTGAGAGGCGGCGGGGATCGAAAGAAAAAGGCAAGTGACCAAATTTGAGGTGCCAAAAAAAACTCCAAGAAAAGAAAGTTGATTGCACATAGAGGATGACATGCGGGTCCCATTTAGCGACAGCGGTCTCAACGTTTCCAAGGCGGCAAGGGATCAAAAGAAAAAGGAAGTAGCCGGAAATCGGGGGTCAAAAAAAATCCAAGAATAGAAAGAATTTTGGTTCATAGAGGATGACATGCGGGACCCATGATCCCGCATCGTAAACGGCTCGATCGGAGAACGTTGAACGAGATGGCGCGATCTAAAAAAAACAATGCCGAGAGGCTGCCATCCGGGCCCTACATCCCTCTCGCGGTGCGGATTTGCGTTGACTCGGCCGGCGAACCCGAGATTTCGAGATGCACCACGTCCCGGGCCACCATACGCGACGTTTTGGCCGCTTTCGTCGGGCTAGGTGGCCTCAAAAACGAGAAAAAAAAAGTTTTGACATGAACCACGGAGGGACCAAAAATCGTCGGCCATGGTACACCAGCAACCACGGCGCGACTTCAACTTCGTCGGCCATGGCAACTTTTCTTGTAGTGTAAGGATCCACATCAACAACCTAAGCTTGCGAGAGTTCTACCCACTCTTTTATGATTTTTTTAGTTTATCATATCGTTCTTAGTCATTATCTTTAGTTTCGTTTTGCTTTCATCTAGTAGTTATCGATTCTTTCATAGTTGGAAATTTCTTAGAGCATTATCATCCATCTTTAGTCAAGTGGTCAACGAAATATAAAGTATGGTGTCATACATGATTCTTTTGTCTAGAGATTTATGGGTAACACTCATGCAAATGTGCGTCTCATGTCTAGAAGTTTCAATTACACCTTGTCTTGAATTAGATTAACTTGAGCATGTTGGACAAGCATAGGAGTTTTTAAGTAGATCTTGCAACAAAGGAAAGACCCATGAAAGTAATACTAATAAATAAAAGAAAAAGAATACATATTTAAATTTGTGGTGGAGATGTGGTCTTGGAGAACAAATAGTTCGGAAGAGATAATGAGATACTCTTGTACTACTTAGTAATCAACAGGTAAACTGATGGTCATGGATATTTTAATACATATGCTCAAAACAAGAATGTGCATGAAAAGGTAGGAACCCGAGGATTTGGTTAGCCATGGAAAGTGAAATGCAAAGGTGGATGTAGAGCATATGATATGATTGAAAGATCCATGAATAAGGTCTATACTGGTTACTAGGGGGCAAGACTATTAACTGATACCACTCAAAATATGACAAAGTGTTTGAAAAAGTCGAACTTCATGTTTATCTTATTGTTTAGCAAATTCTCTTCTTGTAACTAGTTCCTCTATGAAAGTTTATCTTTATTACAAAGGCAAAGTCAAAGTCAAAGAAAGCGGGGTAAAAAGCCATGCATATAGAAAATAAATATCCGAAACATGCTCAATAGTCCAACATGCAATGGTTAGTTCTATTCAAATGGTAAGTGGTAGTTGCTAGAATTTTGTTATCAACCATAAGCTCATTGATGCATGATATGATCTATTCGCTTATTTGCTCGAGGACGAGCAAAGGTTTAAACTTTGGGGAGTTGATATGAGCATTTTACATCATCAATATAGCAACATATATGATCAATATGGAATGTTATTTGACATGTTCTATCCTTATTACTGCATTTTTAGATGATTTATGGGACTTTCCTATTAAGTGCCTTTATTTTTGTTTTAACCATGTCTGGCAGAAAACACATTTTGTTAGTGTTTTTTACATTACAGGAGCTACGGGACTCCAAAAAAGCAAGGTCAGAGGCCACGCTTCAAAAATTTCGAGACGCATCCATCAGGACAAAGAAGGACCATAGGGGCCCAACAGTCTCGAAAAGATGGCTTGTGGCGTGCCCCCTATAGGCGCGCCACCAGGGCTTTTTCAGCCCTCGAGCACCGCCTCGCCCCTCCCTTTGTGTGGTGCCTTATATACCTTAAAAACCAACCCCTATAGGAGGACGAGGAATTTCGCAAAACAGAGCATTGCTGAGACCACAATCATCATTTCGGGGGTCACATTGATCCTGCTCTCCACCCCGGAGAGAGCAATTTCGACGGCTTCTTCATCATCACAGCCACCAACGTCATCACCAATAACCATGTGCTCACTCTCTATCACCATGAGTGAGTAGTTCCCTGTAGGCCTAAGAGGTGGATGTGGTTTGGATGAGATTGATCATGTAACTAATCATCCATATGTATCGAGATTTGAGGTGTTTGTCTTGAGGATATTCATGTATGAGTGTTGGTACACTTTTGCTATATTTAGTGCTTATTACTAGGCCCCAGTGACATGATTTCAGTACCGAATCAATATTGCTTTATCATATATTTGAGGTTGGTATCTATTTGCAAGATGTATTATTATTATGTTGACCATGTGAATCCGTAAGGTGGCAGATGATGTCTATGCGTGCTTCTGTTCTTGTAGACACTGTTGGGCCTCCAAGTGCAGATGTTTGTAGAACAGCAGCAAGTTTCCCTTAAGTGAATCACCCAAGGTTTATCCAACTCGGGGAGGTAGAGGTCAAAGATATCTCTCTCAAGATACCCTGCAATTAAGATACAAGAAGTCTCTTGTGTCCCCAACACACCCAATACACGTGCCAGGTGTATAGATGCACTAGTTCGGCAAAGATATAGTGAAATACAAGTAATATGGATGACTATAAGTGGTAATTGCAATCTGAAATAAAAATGGCAGCAAGCAAACATGTAGCAGAACTGGTTGTAAACGGTGTTTCAATGCTTAGACACAAGGCCTAGGGATCTTACTTTCACTAGTGGACACTCTCAACAATGATATCATAATTGAATACATAAATATCATAACTTCACTATGCTACTCTAAACCACTCTCCGGTTGGATAACAAACACCAATTCACCGCGTAGGGCTGCAAAAGCAGTCCTTAAAGGCCGCGTTCCAAATCTAGGGACACCCCACTCTGCACTTTGAGCATTCAAAGATAGTATTAACAAATACCTAATTTCATAGAGACATCCAACTCAAATTATAACTCATGATAAGTATTTCTATAAAATTTAGCCTAAGGGACACACACGGTGCGCACACTGTCACCTTCACACCGTGGGACAAGGTTTCTCCAAAGATCACATAATAAAACCACTTGAGTAGTATAATAGATGAAGAGTAACATCTACTTATTCAACTAGATTACAAAGCTCATGATCACATAAAGATCGCACCATGGGAGAGAGAGATAGACCACATAGCTACCGGTAAAGCCCTCAGCCTCGGGGGAGAACTACTCCCTCCTCATCATGGGAATCAGCAACAACGATGAAGATGGCGGTGGAGTCGATGGAGATGGCTCCGGGGCATTTCCCCGTCCCGGCAGGGTACCGGAACAAAGACTTCTGTCCCTCGAAACTTGTCTTCGATGGCGGTGGAGCTACGGAACTTTTCGTGGATGGAGGCTGATTGATTTAGGGTATTCGCGTCGGGAGGAAATTTATAGGTGGAAGGGCGAGGTCCGTGGCGCCCGAGGGGCCCACACCACCCCTAGGCACGGCCAGGAGGCCGGCGCCTAGGCATGGTGTGCCCTCCCTGGTGCTCTCCTCCGTCTCTGCTTTGGACTCCGTCTTCGCGTTGGAAAAAATAGGAGGTTTGACTTTTGTTTCGTCCAATTCCAAGAATATTTCCTGTACAATTTTTCTGAAATACAAAAACAGCAAAAAACAGGAACTGACACTGTGGCATCTTGTTAATAGGTTAGTTCCAGAAAATACATAAAAATGCAACGAAGTGTAAACGAAACATATAGAAATTGGTGTAAAACAAGCATGGATCATTAAAAATTATAGATACGTTTGCAACGTATCAGCATACCCAAGCTTAACTCCTACTCTTCCTCGAGTAGGTACGTGATAACAAAAATAATTTTTGAGGTGACATGCAGCCAACACAATCTTGATCAAGTTATTGTAAAAGCATTGTGATCTGAGATCAAAGTACTCTAAACATAGGCATGATAGATATAATTCTAACAATAGAACTTAGCAACTATGTTACAACATGAAAAGTAACTCAAACAAAAGATCATGAATAATAGTGCACTAAAAGCAACTCTTTGTTTTTAGCATAGAGAAAACATAGCAAAGTGGTATTCAGCTTGTCCTTCATGGAATAGCAAAACATAAATGCATAGGACACCTTTAAAGTTCAAAAGGGCGATTAGATACAAATAATTTGAGAACAAGCAATAACATAATAACGAATCAATCAATAATAAATTTTGGGACTATGCACATTATATTTAGAATGACAACTATGCTCTCTTAATTGGTGCATAAAGTTAGAAGATGAATACTCAACATAAAACTAAAAGAAAATCGCTGCGCAGAGGGAAGCAAGATTACTCATGAGCTAGAGCTTTTTATTTTGAATAAAACAGATGTGTTGAAAATGTATTTTGAGAGGTATGTTGTAACGGCCCCGGGTAGAACCCCTGTTAGATTTGTTTGTTGTTTTTCTTTTGTGCATCATCATGTCCTCATGCATCATATCATCCATGCTTTTAATAAAATTAAATTATTTTATAAACCCTAGTATCCATCTTTCCCTCTCATATGGTTTTAATAAACCCTAACCCCTCTCTTACTCCCAATTTTATAATTAAACATTTTCAAAACAATTAAGGTTTTGGAAATATAATGTGTTTTGTTTTGGTCACAAATAAATTAAATATTTTTAAAATAGTTTTTGAATCTCACTCTCTTTCCTCAATATTCAAAACAGAATTGATTTTATATTCAAATGGGTTTTCAAAATAAACAAAATCAAACCCTAACCTCCCCTGGGCCTTCTCTCTTTCCTTCTGGCCCATCTTCCCTCTTTCCCCGAATCAGTCCACCCCGGCGGCCCACCTCTCCAGCTCCTCCGGCCCACCTTTCTTTTCTCCTCAATCTGGCCCTTACCGTTTCGCTCCAGACGCTGTCAATTTTTTTTCCGTTTCTTTTCTTCCTCGTTGGAAAACGACAGGAGAGGCTGCTTTCCCCCACCTGCTCGCTCACGCCGCGCGCGTGAAGCCTCCCCTCCATCCCTCGCTTTTCATCCTGGACCACGGCATCTCCTCCTGATCCTCCTTATCTCCTCCTCCATGCAACCATCAGTCCCACCTGCTCCCTCCTCTCTTCCTCTGCAAGGCAACAAGAAGGAGATGGTTTTCCTCCCTAGAGAACCACCGAGCGCCGCCGCAGAATCTTCGTCCGTGACATCGCCTCAAGCCGCCCCGACCTGCGCCGCCACCACCTTTTGATGCGCCTCGTTGCCCTCTATCTCCTGGCACGGGGAATCGAGATAGCACCGCTCCAATCGACGGCAAAACCGCCGATTCCTTCTCCGACCCAGCGGCCAATTTCTTCGATTCCGGCGCCGACCGTCTTTCTCCGGCGCCATCGACAGCTCCTTGAGCTTACCGGTGTAGTACACGTTCTCCTGGACACCGTATCTTCTCCCCTTGCTTCCTGGTTCTTTCTCTCATGGGTTGCCGACCGTCGCTGCCTCAGGTCCTCGCCGCCGGCAGTGCTCCGACGACCTCCTGCAAGCGGCGCCGCCACCTTCTGGTCGAGCTCGACGAGGCGATTCGAACGGTACCACACACGCGTCCTGGGAAGCTCGGCAATGCCCGCGCGCGCGATGCCTGCCGCAGGTGGTCACCGCCACACACCGCGTCGAACACCTTCCGCTCATCAGCAGTCTCTTCGCCAGCTCAGCGCCGCGTGGCGTCCAGCATGGCCGCGGGTCCCCCCAGTCAGTGTCTGGGGCTAGATCTCCCTCTATGAGTTTCCCCTCCCAGATCGGATCTAGATCTGGCTTTTTACACCCAGGACCCTGCTAGTTTTGTTATCAACGCGCTGTCTTATCTCAGTGCAGATCCTTCTGTCCAGGTCCCTACCTTTTCCGAAGAACCCCCTGGCACTTCTGTGAAGTAACCCAGAGCCCTTCCGCCAGTCAGCGCCGGGTTAGCGCCCCAGGCCCGCTCATCAGGCACTGCGGCTAGCTGCAGCTTGGTG
This sequence comes from Lolium rigidum, assembly GCF_022539505.1. Classification (NCBI taxonomy): domain Eukaryota; kingdom Viridiplantae; phylum Streptophyta; class Magnoliopsida; order Poales; family Poaceae; genus Lolium; species Lolium rigidum. Next base: position 319,403,582 of record NC_061514.1, read on the forward strand.
AGAAAAGTCTCAGCTTGTCTCCTGTTTTCAAATAAATTGCAGAAATGCATAAAACTTGGATAATTAATAACTTTTAATCTGTAACTCCAAATAAAATGTGTTATATATGAAAATTGATCAGAAAAACATAAGGAACATGAATATGCCATCCATTCATTTGTTTGCATCTCGCATCATGTCGTCCGTTGATAGATATGCATGTTCACCTCACATATATGCGGAGTATTTCGGATATCCACCTAAGGTTTCCCCGCTCCGTTTAATTTTGAAGTAGCCCACCCTTTCCATGCTATGCCATGCTAACCAACACTTAACTTTGTCGGTAGAAATGCAACTCCAAACCTAATTTGATTGTCCGGGGTTTCGATCCCGCTTAATTTGGATAAGTTGCATCGCCGCATCATGTTTGCCATGTCATGCATGCATACCATATCTTGAGCATGCCGATTATTCTCCGTAGTAGTAAGACTTTCATGCGTTGTGTGTTCCAGCATTTGCTTCTTCTCGGATAGGATCGCGAAGTGGTGTGGTGAAATATGACAAGTTCTTCTGCAGCTTTTCACAGGCGAGCCCTCTCTCTTCACCTATTTTACTCTCTCCCTCGCACTGCTATCCTTATGTTGCGCTTCTTTATCGAGTCACGTGTCCTATTCCACTTGTTTACCATAATAATCCTATATGTATCACTCCATAACCATAGCCGTTGCTTGATGTTGGAGCCTTGCGAGTCGTAGGCGTGTCTAGGCTCTGTTGTTTATCTCGATCTGTTATCGGGATATGTTGGGTTGATGGGAGGTTATCACATGCTATATCAGTTGTTGGAGATACACATGCTTTACTTTATTGTTAACAACTAAAATTGTAGCGTGAGGCATCTGTGAGCCCCTTTGCGAAAGCATCGGAACTTTGACTCGCTAATGTTCCCTAGGACCCGAGTTCTTGTTATCTGTTCCGAGATTGAGCGCTCTACCCGTACGTGGGGACGTTTATTGGGACCCCCTCACCCATTACCTTTTCTCAAGTCAGTTGAAAAGGGGGCCACAACCTTGGTTTTATTTGCATATGCCATGTATGCCATGCTTTACTTACTGTTGCCTTCGGGTGTTTACTTTCTGTTGCCTTCGGGTGTTTATATTATGTACTGTACCCCGCAGAATGTTTAGCGAAGCGTGTGGTTTGCACGCCTAGCCGTTAACGCAAACCCTGAGTCCGCTTCGGAGTACGGCCAGACTTCATCACGGGTAGCTTAGTCGGGTGGCCCCCCTAGACTTTCTTGTTGAACTGGGAACGGTCTTGTTGTGAGACATCCACCTGTCGTAAGTTGGTCAAGCATGCGTATGGTTACATTTGGGCAACCCCTGCAGGGTGTACATATTATCGATAAGCCGTGTCCGCGGTTATGGACGACTTGGAATTGTATAGCTCGATCATAGAACAACTTACACCTTTATGTTGTTGATAATAATTTGCTAATAACTTGATTAGTAATATATCATTACTACAACCGATACCTAATAAAACTTGTCCACCGTTGAGTGCCTTTTACATTGCCTCTTCGCTTTGTTGAAGGGGATATGTGTAATCGGTTGGGTTATGTTTGTGTAGTATTTATCTGTTACCTTGTGCGCTCTCTTATCTTCTCTGAGTAGACGGATGTTGTAGCGTGTCTCTATTGGTTATAGTTTTGTTGCCGCTAAACCTACCATATAGCCCCAGGCGATATATATATTCGCCCGACGAGCATAGCCATTTCTAGTCTCGCTAAGTACATGCCGGAGTTCGTTCCTTGGTACTTACTCTCGCCTTTTCTCTTTCTCTTCTGTTCCCTCCCTTTTGTCGGCAACCGATGGCCCGACTTCGACAGGTACAAGATGACGACGTTACCAAGGTTACCCTTCCGGCTTGGCCTGGGCAGGGTTATGGACGCCACTGGTTATCTTCAGGACTCTTAGTCCAATTTGTATCTTGTCTGTACTCGGACGTATTTGATCTTCTGTATGATTCGGATCTTTGTATTGTATATTTGTATCTTGACTCGTTGGAGTCGTTGTTGTAATATATGTTTCTTGTGGGCTCTATTGTAATCCTGTTGTAACGTTACCGCTCGTGTTAATTCCTCTGGCATCACATGTGTGATTCATCGCGCACGTCGTGTCGGAGGGCGTCTCTGAATCGATATCGTGCAGATTTCGGCGGGATCGCTGGAATCCTCATGGTACCGGTTCCGGGGCGTCACATATGTATGTCTATGTCAACGACTGATATCAAATGGTTTATCATCCTTTAATATAGTGACTTAAAGAGCGGCTCCCATATAGTTCTCCATTTGCACACCATTATTTAGGATATCTCCAATACATAGTGTGCGGAGCTTTATTTGTTTATTTTATATTTTTTGTGGGTTGGGAACCCAGTTGCCTTGCTCTTTTTGCAATATTAAGGACTAGCACATTATTCATTCTAGTCAAGGTGTGAAGTCATGACAAGACAATAAAGCATTCAATACTTCCTCATGAGAGCTAAAACAGGAACACAAAACAGGTAATATTTTTTGAATGTTTTAAAGGTAGCACACAAGCAATTTACTTTGGAGTGGCGGTGAAATACCACATATAGGTAGGTATGGTGGACACAATTGGAAACTTTGGTTTTTGGAAGTTGGATACACGAGTAGAGCTCATACTCAGTACAGGTGAAGGCTAGCAAAAGACTGGGAGCGACCAACTAAGAGAGCAACAATGGCCATAATCATGCATACCGACAAAACATTATTAATCAAAGCATAAAGTGATATTGCACGTAAAAAACTAAATGATGATGCTTGAGGTGACTGGTTTGTAGTCATAACATGGTGTAAGCATGTGCCAAGTCAACCCAAATAAAGCATCAAAGGAGAATACCATAATATTATGCTTTTGTATGATGAAAACAACACATGATTCTTTCAATGGCACAGTAAGCACTCTCAGCTATTTGAGACAAGTCATGCTACAACAATAACTAATAAGCATATAATTAAAATAACATCTAACATGACATGCTAAAGTCTAACCCACAGTCTAAATAACCTTCCTTTTGCACCACTATAAGCATGAAATATTTTACTCGTCTCCAACACCAATCTATTTATTTGAAACAACTTTCTTAGGTAATAATCAATAAAGACCAAAAAGCTAATCATACCTAACTAAAGAAAACTAACAAGCTCTGAACAAGAGATGCAGAAAACCAGGAGCTAAAAGCATTGATGTAGCTAGACAAGAATACTCAACAAATATAAGTGAAGAATACGGGTATTCACATGAAAAGCTTAGCGTGTCTCTCTCCCACAGAAGAATGCTAGGATCCAACCAAGTTGATTACAGAAAAGAAAAGAAAAGAAAACAGAAAACAAAAATAAAGACGCTCCAAGAACAACACATAGCATATGAAGCAATAAAAATGTAGTGTCTTGAAAGATGACCTGATATTTTTGTTGATGATGAAGGGAATGCCTTGGGCATCCCCAAGCTTTGACGCTTGTAACTCTTGGATATTTATTTGGGTGACATGGGAATCCTCAAGCTTGAGATTTTGTCCATCTTTCATCTCATCACATCATTCTTCTCTCCCTACACTTGAAAACTTCATTCATACAAAACTTCACACAGTTTTCAGTACCAACATTAGTGCAATTAAAATAACAAATCCAATTTGGTTCAGTTTCAACATAATTCAAACATCCATTAAAACATTAGCTACTGTAGCAACTTCTTTTAAAAGCTCTTTCTCTCAAAAGAACTAAAAAAATATTAAGAAGCAAATGCAAATAGTGGAAGAAATCTGTCAAAACAGAACAACATGTAAAGATTGATTTTTTCGAAAATACTTTGTTGCTCAAATAGAAAAGTGCAAAACTAAGGAAAGTTAGAGAATAAACAGGGGCAGATGCTCAAAAATTATCAGATCAATCCAACGTTCTGGCCGAGAATACTAATTTGTTTTGGTGGCAGCATAGAATCTGTTTCAGGACAGCAACTTCCTCAACTTACCTTCTTCCTATTAGAGGCTATCCTTGACGCAAAAAACGAAATAAAAAGGATAAGTAGAGGTTATTACAGAGATAACACTCAACAAAATAAAATTATAGAAATAAAACATGGGTATCCCTCAAGAGTGCTTATCGTTAACGCCTTTCAGCTGGGCACAGTAGTTTGAGAAGATGCTCACATAAGAAATATGAATTGAAGTAAAATAGAGCATCAAGAAGAAAATATAAAAACAATTTAAGTCTACCCCACTTACAATAAAAAATAATCTTGTAAAGAAACAAGTCATGGAAGCACAAAGCAACAAGCATAGGAAAGCAAAACAAGTGCAACTTCAAAATTTTCAACATAAAGAGGTGAAACTTAATATTGTTGAGATACATAAAACCATGTTTCCCTTTCTCATAATAAATTTCAGTAGCATCATGAATAAAATTAACAATATAATTATCACATAAAAAATTCTTATCATGAGCCACATGCATAAAATAATTATCACTCCCCACATAAGCATAGTCGTTCTTATTAATTGTAGTGGGAGAAAATTTAACAAAATAGATATCATTATCATTCTCCTCACAATAATCATCAAATATAGGAGGCATATTGCAATCATAATTGATTTTTCCTCAATATTAGGTGGACTGAAAATATTGATGGCGTGTAACTCACAAGTTCGTTGGGAACCCCAAGAGGAAGGTATGATGCGCACAGCAGCAAGTTTTCCCTCAGAAAGAAACCAAGGTTTAATCGAACCAGGAGGAGCCAAGAAGCACGTTGAAGGTTGATGGTGGCGAAATGTGATGCGGCGCAACACCAGGGATTCCGGCGCCAACGTGGAAACTGCCCAACACAACCAAAGTACTTTGCCCCAACGAAACAGTGAGGTTGTCAATCTCACCGGCTTGCTGTAACAAAGGATTAACCGTATTGTGTGGAAGATGATTG
>NC_061514.1:319408657-319513470 GCF_022539505.1 Lolium rigidum
AATAACTTAATGACGTGATCTTATGCTACGCTTAATTGGGTGTGTCCATTACATCATTCATATAATGATATAATCTTGTTATTAATAACATCCAATGTTCATGATTATGAAACTAATCATCTATTAATCAACAAGCTAGTTAAGAGGCTTACTAGGGACTCTTTGTTGTTTACATATCACACATGTATCAATGTTTCGGTTAATACAATTATAGCATGGTATATAAACATTTATCATAAACATAAAGATATATAATAACCACTTTTATTATTGCCTCTTGGGCATATCTCCAACACGATGTATACACAGCTCCGGCATAATTTGATTGAGCATGTGTGGGCTAATGCCTAGATTATGTAATTTTTTCAAATTTTTATGTAATTTTTTTATAATGTAATCGGTAACAATTTTAGTTGAATAAAATAATTTTCTTGCATTATTTTGAATGTTTTAATCTGAAAAAGAAATGCTGATGTCGAGGAGAGAGAAAAGCTGATGTGGAGGAGAGAGAAGTGAGAGCTGGCACTATAGCCCGTGCACTGGCACCGTGGGGTGAGAGTGAGGGTAAAAGCTGACGTGGCGAGGCTATAGGCTGTGATGCATTGGCACCATCCTGAGGGGTGCATAGCACATCGCGCATGTGGTGTACCCATCTCTGACTCCGCCCATACAAAAGATACTACAAAAACATTATAAATCATAATCATGTTTTACATATATGCTAGTGTTGAATCCACAACTCACTGAGAATTATTTACACTTATTTTAGTACTAAAATCATCGCTCGCTTTGCTCGCCCACACTTTTAATTTATTAATACTTTATTTGAATTAATTATTACTTTATTTACACAAACAACCAATTATTATACACGCTCTTGCTTTGAACGGTAAATTACTTGTACAAACAAGCAACGGTAGCAAAAAAGCATTAAAATCGTAGCAGTTTAGCTATTTGTGGATTCAATACTCTTCTATTAGAAACTAAGTACTTTCACATGTGCACTTGCAGACATAACCTCACAAGAGATTGGCTCCGGCTACATGCTCTTGAGGATGCGCTCAACAACACGAGTTCATGGTTCAAGATGTTGGACAAGACAACCCACAACCGTAAGGCCTCGGATTTCCTCATCTTGCTCACTTCTCGGGAGATATGGAGCAAAAGGAACTGTTATGGTCTTCTAGAACAAACACACTACACCTACGAGGTGCACCTTCTGCCTTTGGGTCCTCACGGGGTGCCAATATTTGAGTGAAAACTAACCGAGAGAGTAGGACTGGCTATACTTTTGATTTTTTTTTACCTTTTTATTGTTTAAGTTGTTCTTTTATTAACAGTTTGGGGTAAATATTTTGTCTCCGTTTCAAAAGAAAGTCGAATCTTACCATGAGTTAAATCTTTTGTTCTCAATCGTTCCATGTACTGCGTCACTTCTTCACTTGCATACCTGCCTCATCTAACCCTTGCACCATTACGGATGGCCTCTCAGTTGCTCCCGGAGAGAGCAGGTTCCTTCGTCTAGAAGAGAGTACCAACTACCGGGGCGGCACTTTCCACCAGTCCATGACAAACGATCTTACGTGGTCACCTAATCGGCAGATGACCCATCCCATGGCTGCGGAAGTGCGGATACGTCGATGCAGATGACAAAACACAGTGTCTTTAGTCATCGGAGCCCGTGCCGGTTCCGAGACAACAGGCCCCGTATTCAGGTTCTTCCGCGGGGTACCGCCCGCCTTTTCGGCCGCCGATGCCTCAGCCGCCAATGCAGTTCGCGCCGCCTCAGCAGTATCCACAGTTTCAAAATCAGTTTCAGTTTCCTGTTCCTAATCAGCAGGGTATGGTGCAGCCTCCTTTGCAACAACAGGTACACCAGCAGCCACCGCCGCAGCCTGGACAGGTGAAGAAGAGGCGCAAGAAGAAGACCGCTGCACCTGGAGGGCAGCCGGTGCCTCCTGGAGGGCAGCAGCCACCTCTTATGGGACAGACTGTGCCGCCTCTTGGACAGCCGGTGCCAGGACAGATGGGGCAGCCAGCTTTGATGATGGGTTCTGTTGCGCCCCCGGTCCCGATGCAGCCTTTGGTTCCGGTTCCTGTTGCGGTTGCTCCTGTGGTGAAGCAGAAGAAGGCCGGAAAATGCTGGAAATGCGATGTTAAGACTCATGCTACTAAGGACTGTAAGGCTATTCATTATTGTCTGATTTGTGATTCTGGGGCACATCCTACTATTAGATGCCCAATTCTGAAGTTACCTCGACCTTCGAGCTTCTTTGTTGGTTGCGGTAATGATGCCACCCTTGATCTTCAGATTCCAGACTCAGTGTATAAGCCACAGATGATTTCTTCTGGTGCACCCACAGCTTTAGTGCAGGTGTCAGGGGAGGGAACTGTCTCTGCAGCTGATGTTCAGAGTCTGATGGCCCGCATGTGTCCAGGGAACCCAGCATGGACATGGGAGGCGGTGCCCCATGGGGCTAATGCTTTTCTTATTGGTATCCCTACAGCTGATGATCTGTCCAGGATTGATGGTATGCAGATGAGTGTGCCCAAGGTTAATGCTCAGGTTCTAGTTTCTTCTTGGGTACATCAGGATGTGCAGCCTCTCTTTGTTATGGAGCCGGTTTGGGTACATGTCAGTGGAGTCCCGGACTCTGTTCGCCATTTCCTCGGTCTCTGGGCAGTGGGTTCTCTTATTGGCACCACTCTTGATGTTGATTTGTTCTCGCTTCGGAGTCAGGGGATTATTCGTGTGCTAGTGGCTATGCGTGACCCTTCAGTTCTGGAGAAGAATAATGGTTGCCTGGAGGTGGTTGCTCTTTTAAAGCTTAATGGTTATCTTTTTCGTTTCAGTCGTGAGGCGGTGGGGTTCCAGCCAGACCCTCGGTTTTGTCCTTTTTCCGGAAAGAAGGAGGGGATGATGATGGTTCTCATGGTTCGACGAGGACAGGCATGATGAAGCTCCTATCGATGCGGCGCCGGAGGCTGCTGGTATGGATGTTGATGGTCACCCTCCCTCGCATACGGGCACACCGGCGGTGCAGGCTCGCGCAAGTGGCGTTGACTCCGTTCAACCACTCGCCGATGACGAGATAGAGGGCGGCGGATTGTGGCTCGAGCTAGAGTCGAGTCGCCGCACTTGGTAGCCTCTTCTCCTATGGCTCCACGGGAGCCCTCACCTTCCGGAGTTCGGACTTTTATGCGGGGTCGCACTCGTCCGGTCTCAGTTCTACCGCGGGCGCAGCAGCCACTGACTCCGGCTTCTACTTCGCCTCAGTCGGGGTCAGTGGGGCAGCCGCTGTCGGTGGAGACGCTGTCCTCTGCGTCGGCGCAGCATGCACAGCCGACCTCGCCGCCCCACCAGGCCGTGACACCCGCGTCGGGGCAGCAGGCCGCGCCGGCTTTGGCCTCGACCCCCGCGTCGGGATCCTCGCCACAGCCGGCCACGGCGTCCCCGCTTCAGACCGTTGGGGCGGCCGCGCCGTCGGTGCGGCGGGGAGTCGTGGTATCTTCTTCGCCGAGGCAGCCAGCCTCGGAGGGCGACACGCGAGGAGGGCCGGATGGTCACGCAGGCCGTGCCTTCTCCGTCTCTACCGAGTTCCGAGAGGCGCTGCGGCGGAGGAGCTGCGGACTCGGGGACCGAGCCGCCTATGGCGGCTAAGTCTTCCGAGACAGCGGCTCCGACGGCTTCCGCGCCTACGACGGTCATGGCGGGGATGATACGGGGGCTTCTTCACCCACTACCCCTGTGTCATCGCCATCTTCTTCACCGGCTGGTTCGCCGCCTCGCTCGCCCACCTCTTCGCCGGCCTCCTTGCGGCAGCCTTCACCCACGGTTCCTCCTCCGGTCGTTCGGCCGACGGTGAGGAGGAGTGGGAGGTTTGCTCTTTCGGAGGATGGGGCGGGGGCGACGGATGAGGACGTCATGCAGCGAGCCATGCGACGCAAGGCGGAGATGAACCTCGACACGGCGGGTACTAAACAACCGTCTAAGTCTTTTGTTTCTTTTTCAGATACTCGTATTTCTTCTAATTTGAGTAGCCTAGGGATTTCTTTGGGTAGTCGTAATGACGAGATTTCTGTTTCGGCTAATGTGTTGAGACAAACGGAGCTTGACCGTTTAACGGTTGCCCCGAATGACTCCACTGGGCCTGAAACGGCGATTATAGACGATGATGAAGATGATGACATCCTAGATGGTCAAATTCTCTCGGCTATAATTGGCAACATTTCAGAAGTTGATCTAGAACATGCGGAGCTTAGTTCTGATTTGCAAGCATCCGAACGTGGTTCTCGATCATCGAGCTGGAAAGAAATCTCGTAGGTATGGCAAGAACTCTAAATCTAAAATAGTCTCTCGATGAATGGCATGTTTCGGAATAGCAGAGGTCTTCGCGACTTGGCTAAGCATTCCCACATTGCTGATGGTTGTAGAGATTATGATTTAGATTTTCTTGCTATATCGGAGACGGGTAGGCGAAATTTCTCTCAAAGTTTTCTCGACCGTTTGTCGGGCGGGATTAACTTTCAGTGGTTCTCTCGCCCGCCACGAGGTAGGTCCGGAGGCATTTTACTTGGCGTCCGCATAGACACCATGACCGTCTTGGCTAGTTCGATGGAGAGTATCATATTAAACTCGACATTCAGAATAAAGCCGACGGTTTCGTGTGGAGTCCGGTTGCTTGTGTATGGTGCCGCTCAAGAAGAGTTTAAGGCTGACTTTTTACGTGAGTTGGTAAACCTTACAAAGGATAATCCCTACCCGATTTTAATCGGAGGTGATTTTAATTTGTTGAGGTTTCCTCATGAGAAAAGTAAAGGCCGTTTTGATGGTCATTGGCCTTTCTTGTTCAACGCTGTCATTGATAGCCTTGACTTAAGAGAGGTGTTTATGACTCGGTCGACGGTTTACTTGGGCGAACAGCTTGCCGGAGCCCACATACGAGAAACTAGATCGCGTGTTGATGGATACCGAATGGGAAAATAAATACCCTCCGGTGTCGAGTCCGCGCACTAGAACGTATTGAAAAGCTGTCCGACCACGCTCCCATCCTTTTAACCACCGGGAATCCCACACCCGTTCGTAAACGGCCGTTCAAATTTGAACTTGGCTGGTTATATCGAGAGGGATTTCATGATATGGTTAAAAGGGTTTGGGACAGACCGGTCGGGGGGAGTACGCCCATTTTGAGATGGAATAATAAAATGCGTTCTATGCGCAAACATCTATCATGGTTGGGCTGCCCATACGGCTGGTATTCTTAAAAAAGAGAAGTCTCGCTTATCAACTGTGATTGATGAGCTTGAGGCTGTTGCGGAGACTAGACCCCTGTCTACACATGAGATTGAACTTAAAAATCAATCCAATGAACAGATGGCGGGTCTTCTTCGCGAAGAGGAGCTCAAATGGTATCAACGATCCAAAGCTCAATTCATCTTGGAAGGAGACTCGAACACGCGGTATTTCCATGGCTTAGCTAATGGGAGACACCGGAAAAAACGTATTCACTCTCTTATTCAAGATGAAGGGTTGATTGAAGGCCATGAGCAACTCAAGTCTTACATTACAAATTATTATAAGGGTCCGTTTGGTCCTCCGGAGGAAAGTACTTTCTCTCTTAACGAGGACTTAACGGATGATATACCCCAAGTTTCTTTGGAAGAAAATGGCTTGCTAACCGCACCTTATACTGAGGAAGAGGTTAAGAAGGCAGTTTTCCAAATGGAATGTAACAAAGCACCGGGTCCGGATGGGTTTCCAGCAGAGTTTTATCAAACTTTCCGGGATACTATTAAATCGGACCTTCTAGATTTGTTCAGTGATTTACACATTGGACAACTAGAATTATTTCGTCTAAATTTTGGTGAAGTTATCTTGTTACCGAAAATTAATGAGGCAGAAAGGATCCAACAATATAGACCCATTTGCCTATTAAATGTAAGTTTCAAGATTTTCACGAAAGTGGCCACCATTAGACTTAATACGGTTGCGAGATCATGTTGTTTTACCATCGCGGACAGCCTTTATGCAAGGACGTAATATCCTTGATGGAGTGGCGGTTTTGCATGAGACGGTACATGAGATGCATTCTAAGAAATTAAATGGGGTTATTTTAAAGCTTGATTTTGAGAAGGCGTATGATAAAGTTAAATGGTCTTTCCTTCAACGGACACTCGGGATGAAAGGTTTTTCGCACGAGTGGCGAGCTCTAATTCATGACTTCGTGTATGGAGGAAGTGTTGCAATCCGGGTTAATGATGACACCGGACACTACTTCCAAACACGAAAAGGGTTACGCCAGGGTGATCCGCTATCTCCGATGTTATTTAACATCGTAGCGGATATGTTGGCGGTACTCATAGAGAGAGCCAAGTCGATGGTCGGATTGAAGGTGTGATTCCACATCCGGTTGATGGTGGCTTATCTATCCTTCAATACGCTGATGATACAATTCTGTTTATGGATCATGATCTTGAAAAAGCTCGAAATCTGAAATTAATTTTAGCATCTTTTGAGCAATTATCAGGACTGAAAATTAACTTCCATAAAAGTGAATTGTTCTGCTTCGGTGATGCCCAAGACGATGTAGCTCTGTATACAGAGTTATTTGGTTGTGGGCAAGGCCAATTTCCGATTCGCTATTTGGGTATTCCGATTCACTATCGGAGACTCGACAATTGCGGAATGGAAATTAGTGGAAGAAAGATTACAAAAACGCCTTAGTAGTTGGAAAGGTAAATTGTTGTCCCTGGGTGGAAGATTGGTACTCATTAATTCAGGTACTAACTAATATGGTACCGTATATGTTATCATTCTTCATCCTACCAAAAGGAATTCTGCATAAACTCGATTATTATCGATCCAGATTCTTTTGGCAAGGGGACAACGAGAAAAGAAATATCGGCTGGTTAAATGGAGTATAGTTTGTAGTCCCAAAGATCAAGGAGGGCTTGGAGTTCATGACCTGAAAGTCAAGAATTCAGCTCTTCTGGGTAAATGGCTTTTTAAGCTACTTACTGAGGATGGGATTTGGCAAACTATACTTCGGAGAAAATACATCGGCTCGAAGACATTATCTCGGGTGGTTTGGAAACCCGGGGATTCACACTTACGGGCTGGTCTTATGGCGACAAAAAATGTTTTTTTTCGACATGGGACTTTCTCCATTAAGAATGGAGCGCAGATACGTTTCGGGAAGATGCTTGGCTAGACAATGCACCCCTATGTGAACGAGTATCCCGCTTTGTATAGAATTGCGCGTCGCCAAGGTGATACCATTGCAACCGTAATGGCTACCTCACCCCCGAATGTGACGTTCGGACGGGTTTTACTAGGACAAAGGCTCGTGGCATGGAACAACCTAATTCGGAGGCTTGGAGATATTCGGTTATCGCGGAACCGGATGAATTTCGATGGAACCTCCACGTAGATGGTTCTTTTTCCGTAAAATCTTTATACAATGCGATGCTACTTTCTGATTTACCAGTTGATAATAATAAGAAAATTTGGAAGATGAAGATACCATTAAAAATTAAAATTTTTGGATGGTATCTTCGTCGAGGGGTTATTCTCACCAAAGACAATCTTGTTAAGCGGAATTGGCACGGAAGTACACGATGTGTTTTTTGTCATCATGATGAAACTATCAATCATTTATTCTTCCAGGTGCCAATTTGCGAGATCTATATGGTCAGATCATCCAAGTAGCGTCTACCTTGTATCCTCCGACTAGTGTCGCTAATGTCTTTGGCAATTGGCTTCATGGTATCAACTCAAGGTTTAAAATGCTTCTTAGGATGGGGGCGCTAGCGAGTTATCCGGGCGCTCCGGCTATGTAGAAATGACAAGATCTTTAACGATATAAATTGCTCTTTGTTGCAGGTTATCTACGGATGCACAGGTATTCTCCGTTCGTGGTTACCTCTTCGAGCGTGTGGAGAACCGAGACCCGTTTACGGAGGTCCGTACACGGTTGGAGGATACGGCGAGGGATACTTTTTCCCTACATGGGTGGCAGCATAGTCTACGGATAGTTGCACCACCTAGCTCTTAGGCGTTATATGATTCATCGTTCCGATATGTATTTCGCCTATTTTTGTTTTTCTACAACTTTGGTCACTTGAGACAACAAACGGCTGTGTGCATCCTGGTTATGCAGAGGCTGGATGTAATTGCTTTTTGAAGTAATAAAGCATCCTTTATCGAAAAAAGAAAAAAAGTCATCGGAGTCGTGCGTTTAACAACGCCGCGGGTGGCCGGCTCCGGCACTAGCCTCCTCGGTCGTAACGGAGGCCGCGTTCAACTCTTCTTACCTATCCTTCTCCAGCCACCAGAAACCTACTTCAATTTGGTCGCAATTCTAAACTCCTGTTGTGCCAGATCATCGGTAGACCAACCAATCAACCCTGCTCGAGCACGAAGAGAATGAGACATTAGATCGGGACAGATGTCGTGGTCTGTGCCCACGGAGATAGCGCCTGCCGTCGTAGGTTACGCTTCCCACTCCTATAAAACCCGGGCCGGCTAGTGGCAATACTCGCATCGCACCGGCCGACCCAAGGAACACTCACACACACAGCCACAGTCACTCACTCTGTCCCCGTCGTCGTCATGTTTGGGCACGGCCACCAGCACCACCCTGCACCGCCGCCGGCCGGTGGCGGCTACCCTCCTGCGCCGATGGCCCAGCACGAGCCGACCTTCAAGATCTTCTGCCGCGCCGACGAGGCCTACTGCCTCACCATCCGCCACGACGCCGTCGTCCTCGCCCCGACCAACCCCCGCGACGAGTACCAGGCACGCACAATATATCGTCCAAATATGAACCCTGACCATTGTTACCCAGATTGATTTGCATTTCAACCACATGTAAGTGACATGCATATCTGTGTGTGTGTGCAGCACTGGTACAAGGACATGAGGCACAGCACGCGTGTGAAGGACGCGGAGGGCCACCCGGCGTTCGCGCTGGTGAACCGCGCCACGGGGCTCGCCGTCAAGCACTCGCTCGGGCAGTCCCACCCGGTGAAGCTCGTCCCCTACAACGCCGACTACCTGGACGAGTCGGTGCTGTGGACGGAGAGCAACGACGTGGGCAAGGGCTTCCGCTGCATCCGCATGGTCAACAACATCCACCTCAACTTCGACGCCCTCCACGGCGACAAGGACCACGGCGGCGTCCGCGACGGCACCGGCGTCGTGCTCTGGGAGTGGTGCAAGGGCGACAACCAGTGCTGGAAGGTCCTGCCCTGGGGTGCTGCAGGAGACGGCTACGCGCATCCGCCACCGCAGCCAGCTTACGGGGGCACAGGGTACGGGTATGGCGGCGGCTCGTCCGGTGGCCCGGATCCCTATGCGCCACCGCCGCCTGCGTATGGAGGTGGAGGGTATGCGCCGCCGCCGGGTCCGTATGGAGGTGGAGGGTACGCGCCCCCGCCGCCGCCGGGTGCGCACGGCGCCGAGGCGTACGCGCCGCCGGGCCCGGGGTACGGGTATGGCAACCTGCACCGTTCGCTGGCGTCGGAGAACACCGTGCGCGTTCTCTGCAGGGCTGGCGAGGACTACAGCCTCACCGTGAGGAATGGGGCCGTGTGCCTCGCGCCCACCAACCCTAGAGACGAATACCAGGTCAAAACCAAATAAACATGGTCATAACTCGCTAGTTTCACATGGTGATCTTACTTAACTTTGGTCTCTACTCGTGTGTACGTACGTATGGAAACGAAATGCAGCACTGGGTGAAGGACATGAGGCACAGCACCCGCATCAAGGACGAGGAAGGCTACCCTGCCTTTGCCCTGGTAAACAAGGTCACCGGCGAAGCCATCAAGCACTCCCTCGGACAGAACCACCCAGTAAGCTGAATCCCTACAGAACTCTAAGCTGCATAGAAACGACGTGATCTGGTTGCTCCTCTTTCTTGCTTACAACAATATCTCTTGTACTATAGTTGAACACAAACCCATCAAAAAAATTTGTTGAACACAAAAGACCATTCAGAAACTATCCATATTGCACACTAATAAGGACTAAGGTGCAAGTTGAAGTTTAGCATAAAAAAAACCTGATACTCCCTCTAATCCATAATAATTGTTGTGGTTTTAGTTCCACACGGCACTTACCGATTAGATAGAGTAAAACTACAAACAAAACACACACGACAAAAAAAGGTAGATAAAAAGACGATATGGAAGACGCACACTGTCTCCTTCTAATTCATTCCATCTTACCTAGATTTGTAGAATTGTGACGTTAATGTGTGTGCTCGTTTCATGCTAGTCTCCATCGGTCAATGTAGTTGTTGGCACATACCTATCTACGTTTACGATTTTCCCAATTCGTGTCACAAGCTTTGTGCTTTTCCACCTGCTCTGGGTTTCGAGACGTTTACATGTAGGTTGGCGCGTGTCTGTGACTGCAGGTGAAGCTTGTACCTTACAACCCGGAGTACCTGGATGAGTCGGTGCTGTGGACGGAGAGCAAGGACGTGGGCAAGGGGTTCCGCTGCATCCGCATGGTGAACAACATCTACCTCAACTTCGACGCCCTCCACGGTGACAAGGACCACGGCGGCGTCCACGACGGCACCGAGATCGTGCTCTGGGAGTGGTGCAAGGGCGATAATCAGCGCTGGAAGATCGTCCCCTGGTGTAAGCTCCTACTCGATCTCTATCTCTGAATTAATATTGCACTTCTTCTGTTCTTTATGCAGTGTGTCACCGTAAACTTTGTCCACTGACCGCAATGCGCAATCATCTTGTTGCAGAGAGCGTGATGTTGTGTACATGTCCGTTTCCAGTTCAGTAGACAGAATAAACCAGCAGGTCCGCAGCTATGTTGGATGCCAGTATTTTATTCGAGAGTTGGGACCAAATCGTTTATTTCAGGATGTGGATGAGCTGCAGGGCGAGGTGGCTATATCAGCGTTTGGTCTTCTGGTGTGATCGACTGGTCGCTAGGTAGATCTGCGTTGTGTCCGGCCTGTGTACGTGAGAGTGAGACAGAGACAGAGTTGCATCGAGTTTGTTGTATCTTCTCATTTCTGATGAACAGTCCATATATGCTTATGCATCTTCCCGTTGTGCACTCATTGTTATCTTGCCTTTCTTGATGGTGTTGTTGGTACCGCGGCTCACGAGCTGTCACTTGTGGTGATCACAAGTCACAACTGCTACCCACGACTAATTGATCTGAAGAAATTCAGATTGATTTTTATTTGGAAGTAGTTCTTAACGTCGACGATATATTCCGATGTCGTTGGTAATAGACTGACGAGACTTCATGCTAGCCAAGTCGCAAAGCCGGCCAACACAGCTGTAATACAAAAGCGTCATTATACCCTATATAAAAGCTAAACACTTTGGCGTGTCAATTAGCGATCTGCACACTGTAGATGGCCTATTTATCCTTTCGTTGATTCAATCATTGTGCAACGCGTGGACTCTTCCTTTTTCACCTCGCAAATCCAGTCAATGGTTTCTCCATCGTTTCCTTCTTTTTTGCGGAAGCGGTTACCGGTTACCGGCTTCAAAAAGTTTCCTTCGTATAGACTTGAGATTGCTTCCGGTCATTGTGTGCATGGTCCACTTACATGTGGGCCTGCTGCTTTCCACCACGCGGTCAAAGCGGTGCCGACATGCCGACATTCCAGCCCGAATAATCTTGGCCTCTTCCTCCCCAATTCCCATCGTTGTCTCTCTCCAAAAAAAAAATCCCCATCGTTATCTGCTGCCTCTTCATCCCCAGTCCGCCTTCCACGCTCTACACCGGCGGCTCCGTCCTCGCCGCATCGGCAGCAGGTGCACGGCTCCATCGCGTAACCTCGCAGCGTGAGCGAGAGGATGCCGTCTGAGCCGCTGCTGAGTGCTGACACAGGCGGTACGGGAGGTGCAGAAGTGAACCGGCTGCAGGACACCCCATGGTTGCTGCAGTCATTCCCGCTCCTGCTCTCGGCCGCGGCCGCCGCTCGCCGGTGCAGGCCGTTCGACCAGGAGCTCGGTGTGGGGTTCGACAAGAGGTGCTGCAGAGGCGGCGGCGGATGATTTCTTCTGCTGCGCTTGGTCGTGGCGGCGACATGGGAAGAGTCTGATGCCAGTGATTTGGTGGACGATGACCGTGTGACGTGGGTTCAGATGCCGTGCGTCATGGACGCGGCCCTCTTCTGGTTGGGCTGCCTGCAGCCACGACAGGGGATGAGAGGACAGGGGAGTGTCTGAATCACTCCATAGATCATCCTCACGCGACACACACATATCTGTGTGTGGGCGGGCGGCGTGGTGGCGCTGTGCCGGCATGGCGGCGCTTCTACCAGGAACATGGACAGCGCAGGCAGCCGGACGTGCTCCAAATCGTCAATCTCCACCCATGTACCGTCCTGCAGATCCAGATAAGAAAAGAGAGGTAGGTTCAGATACAAGCTCTTCATCCAGGACTTGCATCAGCCCAAACAGCTGGTTAATTTTCTTCTCTCTTTTTATTTGTTCACCTCCAATTCTGGATTCAGATTAGCACTCTCCCAGCTTCTGGGAGTTGGCAAGCTGGGACATGGGAGACCAACAGGGAAGGCAACACAGTCCAGCCGTGGCCATGATGCACCTCCTTGGAAAAATTCCAAATACGTTTTTTCTTCAGGTGCATTTGATTAATTGAGTGGATATTTAATTTTGGTGAAGGTATATAATTGACTGTTCATATCAGAAATTCAGAATACATATGAGTCCTGGGCTGTGGATGCACCACATTCAGTTTTATCTTTCTTTGCTGCTTGAAATTTAGATAGCTGGGTCGATAATTTTACACATGTTGATCTGTGATTTGCTTTTTACCTCATGTCATGTTACTAAATGCCTTATATATGTTTCTCTGATTCCATTGATGCTAATAAAAGGCTTTTGAACAGGTTATGTAGACCCTCACCTGTGCTTTTCACGGTGACGGTGCTGACTATATATCACATCTTCTGAAGTTTGTAGCTGTTTGTATATGGCCTCTGTCTGCCAACGACAATGGTAACCAATTTAGTGATTGACCAAAGGTTGAGATATTGGTACTACCATTCATGTTAGTTGTCAACTTTCTTTTCCTTTAATAGTCTTTGCACTGTGATAATGAATGACAAAACTAGATTCTGGATCAATTCTGTGTGTACTGATTGTCGTTCAACAAAGAAACCCTCCACATGTAAATGTATAATTATCCATTGAAAGAAGCTAAATTAAATTAAGATTCACAACCTATGTCCGTGTTAGGTTTAAATATTAATTTATATTATTGATGAACAAGCAGTTTGTTTGCCTCACATAGAGAAATCTTGAGTTCTTAATAGTCCAATAAAAACATACTGTAGGTCCAGTTAAATGATTATTATTCTTTGTTTTGGTTTATGATACTGAGCCTGCCAAAAATTAACCCGATGATAAATATAGATGCAGACATGTTATTGTTCTTTTCATGATTGCTCCAATTCTTCCCATAATCCTTTTTTTTGCGCGTAGTCTTCCTATGGCCGTTCCTTTTCTTAACATGGCATGTGGAGCTGTTGTGGAACCATGTAAAGTGTCACCCTGAGGAAAATCTTACAAACAGGGGGTAATAAGACAAGAAAAATCATCTAGGTCTACTAATTTTGCACATTGAAACAATTGTTTGTTGCCTTCGCCGCCATCAGTGACGACCCAAATATAAATCCTCTCATTGACTATCTACACACTGTACATCAATAGAGCGTTTCATCTGATTGATATAGCTACTACCGTGTATCTACTGTCCCACAGAAAATAGTATAACAGATTCTTAATTAATGCATTTGTAACATGCGTAGATTATTACTTAATTTACTGCTCATGCATGAGGATATCGGAAGAAGTGAGTTCACATTCCATGCAATTCCATTATTCTCTATTCAGAACCACAATATACGAAAAATGATAATTCTCAATGGATAATCTAGAGCCTACCGAATATATATTTTATATCTCAGTGTGAGCATATTAGATTTTCTAGAGTTTGGATGCATATCTTTTTAACTGTAGACTTCACAGAATGTTTCATTTCTAATAATTTGTTTTTTACAATGCTATTTCCTCACAGCACTTTCAGGAGGATATTGTTGATGAGGTTTAAAAGGCAGAGTGAGTGAGTGAATGTGTGCTGTGTTTTTACAGTGACCAAATTTTCTGCCTTTCCTATGGTGACCGACCCAATTCCATAAAAAATGTTAACTTCCAATGAAATGCCCAGCATCCCAATGCACAGGGAAGATCCACCTCCTGCCACTCAAACACCTCCTGACTCCTATTCTTGAATCCTGCTCTAAGATCGACCATACAATGACCCAACGAATTCTTATGGGAAGGACATTATGGATGCATGAAGAGACTTACGAGGTAAAGATCAGAACAATTTGGTTCCATATTTGTTCATTCGAAAATGTGTTTTCTCATGAACCGCCCACTTTATCTTCTCACGGTCAATGGGAGCTTCCAGCTATCATTCCTAGAGACACAAGCAAACAATACATCCAAGATGCCTTCTGAAGTTGTAAAATTTTATTAGAACGTAGCTAATTCATTCCTTTACCTCCCTTAGGATTGCAGTTTGTTGATGTGGAACAGCGATATGACCATTACATGCAGCAAGGAGCTTGTGCCACTTTCAAGCGCTGTGTTCATTCCCTGGCATTGCCCACTGTACTGTATATGCGAGCTGTGGCATTTCCCATAAATAAACACGCAGAGCGATGTTAAGGACATGTTGGCTGAAGCTTCACAACTAGGAGAGAGTGAACTACAGAGCATAAAGAGGTCGTTCAGAGTGTTCCTAATTTTCTATGCTATTCCATACCAAAGGTTGTATATTCCAGGTTGTGCTAGGAAGAAAATTATGAACAATATGTTGTAGATTCATGCGATTGTGACTGTTCGGTTATGTATATCTGTAATCCTTTATGATGGCTCCTGTATAAGACATTACAAAGTTCAGATATAGGTATACTAAAAGAGAATTTATTCATTCAAATACAATTAAAAATATGGACAACGGGCGCGTCGTGCCGACGCGCCAATGCTTACTAGTAATTCTTAACGCCGAAGCATATAACCATGTCCATGCATGTGGAGAGGAATTAACAATGCAGCGTCGCTGTTTCACCCGAGATAACCCCGAAGCATAAGTTTCGTCGATCCATCTCGGCCAGGCGGTGTTTCTGAGATGAGGCTGTATTTCTAGTTGGTTCAGTGGTCAGAAGAAGTAAATTTCTCTCTAGCTTAGTTGGTTCATTCTCCTTTTTGAAAAGAAAACTTTAGGAATCTATCATTGTTTATTTTCTCTCTTGTGGCGGATCACACTTGGTCTACTTCATCAGCCATCAGGGTGCAAAGACGACACAACGACACGAAGATCCTTGCTGTCGAAGGTCCCTGTCCTTTGGGGTTTTTGAAAACAAAACAAAGACTTCTGTCAGGAGCCTAACTTAGTCAATATCCACCACACAAAACTCATCCAACGAACTCTTATCTATTAAGTACTACTTCTATTTCACAAAAACAAGTCTGAATGCATTTTCAAAGTCTGATAGAACTTAGAAATCCAGTGAACCAAAGTAGTTAAACAAAATGACACCTTCAGAAATTAAAATAATTCGTTCCAAAATAAATAAATTCAAATGTTGTATCGCTGCTTGGAAAATCTGCCACAGTCAGATGTTCATCAAGAAAAATCAGTGAAAAAGGTAGACAAAACCATTGAAGTTAAATGATTTATTTCAACACTAATATCTAAATCGTCATTGCAACAGGGAAAAAGATAGAAAAAACAATACAGAGGAAATTTTGGAGAAAGAAGACTTGTGGATATGAGCACTTCACAATTTCACTGCTGAACCCTTGGAGTAGATATAATCTAATCTGGTAAACCATGAAGCTAGTTTATTGAGCTTTTGTATACTTGTTGTAGATTTTCCTAGCAGCGCTGAAGCTATTTTAATTTATGAACTTTTCATTTTTCTTAACTACCTTGCTTCACAGGATTTCCGAAGTTTAGACAGACTTTGAGAATACATTCAGGCTTGTCTTTCCATTCAATGAAATAACTAGTACTAAGCAGACGAGAGCCGTTGGATAAATTTTGTGTGGTGGATATTTCCTAAGTCAGGCTCCGTGCAACAAATGTCTTTACGTGTATATTAAAGAAAACAGAACAAGTCAAAACAAAAATAAAAAATTACTCATGAAAAACCAAAAGATTGTCGACACTCTATTTAAAATGTTCAACATTTTCGAAAAAAATTAAAATGTTCAAGAGCTCTCAACCCGTACCCCTGGAGGCCTCTCAAAACTCACCGGCCCTAGCCGTTGCCCTCTCATGTGAACTTTTCTATTGGCGACAGATATATACAAATCATATCAATGACTCTTGAAGTTTGTTATGTTGTTTTCATTAACATTTCTAATGATTATTATGTTTTCTTTAATATTTTAATGATTTGCGGAAGTTTCTACGAAATTCAATTATTTAAAAAAGAGAGGAAGCAAAACTAAATAAACATGATATGGTCCGCCCTTTTCTTGTGCCAAAGATCTTTCCATTTTCTTTATTTTATTAAAAGTTTGCTTAATTTGCGAAATGGTTACTTAGATTTAAGAAAAGGTTGTTTAGATATAGGCATTATATATTCCTTATTTAAAATTTTAAAATTGAAAAATCATTTCATAAACCAATAATGTGAAATTATTAAAACGTTAGAGCTAAATTGCTTCAAGGCAAGAAACCCCTATTTTCCTATTTTGCATTTTAGAAATCTTCTAGAAAACACAATTAGTTTGGGAAAGAAAATCTGGTGTTATAAAGGATCCAACGCCTTGGCATGTCCGGAAGGTCACTACAGGAAAAATTGTCTTTGCCGTGCAGCCTATCTTTGCCGTGCGTTCCCGCACGACAAATATTTCTTTGCCGTGCGCATGGAGAAAAACGCACGGGAAAGATCTTGGCCACGACAAAGATAGACACTAGCGCACGGCAAAGATAGGATTCACGGCAACGACAGAAGAGGCCGCACGGCAAAGAAAGGTACACGGCAATGGCCCAACACGCCGCACGGCAAAGATTCAGTGCATGGCAAAGGCGTTGGGTATTGCCGTGTCTCACTCTTTGCCGTGCGCGCAGCTGTGTTACACGGCAAAGCATCATTTGCCTAGTGTTTTTAACAAACGCACGGCAAAGCAAGCCTTTGCCTAGTGTAAGCGCACGTCAAAGATGTAAAAACTGGATATCTTCTCAGCTCAAAGATGTGGCGTGATATAGTTATCAACAAACGAATACTTAGCCCAGTGGCAAGGTTGCACGCTTACCCTACTCTGCGTCTTAGGTTTGAATCCCAGACCGACCAGTTTGGGGCTTTTTTTAAGATAAAACATGTTTGTCACACGGCAAAGAAGCGACCTTTGCCGTTTGCCATGTGACGTCGCACGGCAAAGCCTTTGTCGTGCAACATTGGCGAGGCGCACGGCAAAGAAACCTTTGCCGTCAATGGCATTACTGTGCGACCTTTGCCGTGCGGCATCGCACAACAAAACCTTTGCCGTGCATATAGGGCCCTTTGCCGTGTTGCACGGCAAAAGCTTTTTCTCCCGTAGTGGGTGGAACGACGTAATACAACTTCCGATTTTGCTCATTCATCGAAATGCCGACGAATACACCAACATTGCCTCTTTTTTTTACCTAAACCCTCTATATAAGGCCTCGAGGAATTTTCTGATGTACATATATATATATGTCTCCTCATTAGAAACAACCATATACTATCTTTTCCTTAAAGCTAATGAAGTGGTTACGCTTTGCCTTAATAAATTTCTTGAATGCATAGGTGTGGCGCGTGGGGGTTATAATCATCAAGTTCTTTAGTACGGATGAAGCCTAGTGACCGGGTGTATACGTGAGCACACGGTTTCTACGCGACACGTGTCTAACACCGTGTGTCCTGCCGTTTGTGTGGTGGGAAACGAGCGCAGAGTCTACCCCACGATCTCTTCCGCACGCCTAAGAAAAAAAACGAAAAAACGAAACCGCCCCCTCGCCCCCGTGCTTGACCGTCTGACCGCTACTGAAGCGAAACCGAGCGCACTCATCGCCCCGAGCGCTGCTCACCGCCCCCGGCCGCGGCCTCCTCCTCTCCTCCCGGTGCTTCCCCGCGGCCGCCGCTCCTCTGCATCGCCGACCGCGCCGCCCGAGTCAGCCTCGGCCGCCGGCGCCTCCCGCTGACTGCCATGGCATAGGAATCAAAGAGATGGGGAGAGCCGCGGTGGCCGGCGTCCATGTAGCCCGCGCCGTCGAGCGCGTCGGCCCTCTCTGCGAGCTCGGCTGCGAGGCGGTCCTTGGCGGCCAGCTTCTGGCAGAGGCGGGCGGCCGGAGTCTGCGTCGGCGGCGTCCTTCTCGGGGCGGGCGGTGGACAAGCTCCGTGTGCCTCCACTACTTCCAGACTACTGCAGACTGAACACAAAAGAATGGATAGATTGATATACGTACTGCTGCCGACTGAACAACTAATGCAAAGTCGGATTTGAGATCGTGCGCGGATGAGAAGTTCGAGCAGGCCGCTCACCCGATAGACTCTAACCCACGGCGGCGCCATGGATCTTAATAGACGGTGTCGGACAGCCAAAATCATATGATACGGGCCAATAAGCGGATAAAATTTCATGTTAGCAAGATAACCAAAATCAGCTAATAGCCTGATCCAAGTCAATCCCCAAGCTGAACCATAGCAGTCCGCTAAACAAAAAAATCCACATCTTCAAATCAGAAGAGATAGAGAGAGGGGTTGCCTCCCATGGCCGCACCATAGTCCAGAGCAACGACATCGGTCGATAATGGATAATGGACAAACCGTCCCGCGTCTGCGTGACCGCGTGGTCGCCCGCTCCACCGACGCCATCGAGGCCGGGACTCTGCGCCGCTGCCTGTCCTGGGTCGACCTCGCCTTCCTCGGCTTCGGATCCGTCGTTGGCTCCGGCGTCTTCGTGCTCACCGGCCAGGAGGCGAGCTTCGACGCCGGCCCGGCCATCCCGCTCGCCTACGCCGCCGCAGGGTTCTCCGCCCTGCTCTCGTCGTTCAGGCGACGGGGGACGAGGTGGCCGCGCGGGCCACGCGTCGAGGGAGGAGGCGGCCGCCGAGCACGCGAGCGAGGGGAGTGCTCCGCAAGCGCGCCTGGGTCCGAGGCGAGCGGGCGCCACCATCGCGGCGGCGGCAAGGCGTGCCACGCCCACGCCAATGCCAGAGCGGCGCGCGTGAGGCCGAGCGGCCTCGTTCGATTTGGGGAAGGCGGAGCGGGGCCACGGGACCGGCCTCGTTCGATTTGGGATGTGGGGGCACTGTTTCGCTCGTGGGAAAAGAAAGAAGAAGAGAGAGGGATTAGAAAAAGGAGGGTTGACGCCGTTTGGCTCTGTTTGTGAGACTAGTATCTTAAAGCGGATCCAACGGTAAACACCGCGTGCTCACGTATATACTCGGTCACTAAATCCACTCTTAGTATTCTTAAGGGAAAAATGCATTGTCTACCCATGTCATATGGAGCGAATGCACCTAGTGTTGTCGATGATAAAGTGCAGTAACCATGTGAATCAATGTTGGCACTCTGTCATTTAGCTTTTATTTGTGCTTCACTGAAAGGTACTCCGTAGTTGAATCGTACAAAATAACAGATTTCCTAGGAAACATTTCTCACATTGGTTACCACTTGCTCGTGCGCCTATTCTGACTTTCACAAAGTCTCTTGATCTCTCCCTCTCGTTTGCTCTCTAGTTAATTGTCATAGATTAAGTCTTATTAACTAAGTAGTACCTCATAGGTAGTAAAAACAAGAATTGCTACCTCGTTTATTATTTATGATTATAGTGTTATTTAGAAATCTAAGTTCCTCCCTAAACTCAAGGTTTCCTCTTGGCTTTTGATTCATGATGGTCTGAACGCGCCTGATTTATTGGAGAGGAAGCAGTGGCACTTGAACTCTAGCCTGGAATGTGTGTTATGTACTGCCCATCAGAGGGAAATGAAAGATAGTTTATTTTTAAATGCTCTTTAAAAAAACATAAATATCTCTTCGTTTATTGAGGGCAGGCAAGGTTTTGTTGACCCATATTTTATTGAGGTGGTGGCTTGTGTTGCGCGGAATGTCGGGAAAATGTGAATGGTTTGATTTTCCAAAACCAGGCCCCATCATTTGGATGTTGGAAAGTTTGTTTCCATAGTGATTTGATGCGCCATCAATTCAAGGTCCAAGCAGCCCTATTTCAACCTCTCATCTACTGGTTGCTTACTGATGCGCGTAGATGTACACGTCCGTTGGGAACCCCAAGAGGAAGGTATGATGCGCACAGTGGCAAGTTTTCCCTCAGTATGAAACCAAGGTTTAATCGAACCAGTAGGGAGCCAAGAAGCACGTTGAAGGTTGATGGTCGCGAAATGTGATGCGGCGCAACACCAGGGATTCCGGCGCCAACGCGGAACCTGCACAACACAACCCAAGTACTTTGCCCCAACGAAACAGTGAGGTTGTCAATCTCATCGGCTTGCTGTAACAAAGGATTAAACGTATCGAGTGGAAGATGTTTGCAAAGAAAACAGTAAACACAATTGCAGTAGATTGTATGCTATGTAAAGAATAGGACTGGGGTCCACAGTTCACTAGAGGTGTCTCTCCCATAAGATAAAAGCATGTTGGGTGAACAAATTACAGTCGGGCAATTGACAAATAGAGAAAGGCATAACAATGCATATACATGATATGATAAATATAGTGAGATTTAATTGGGCATTACGACAAAGTACATAGACCGCCATCCAACCGCATCTATGCCTAAAAAGTCCACCTTCAGGTTATCATCCGAACCCCCTCCGAGTATTAAGTTGCAAAGCAACGGACAATTGCATTAAGTATGGTGCGTAATGTAATCAACAACTACATCCTTAGACATAGCATCAATGTTTTATCCCTAGTGGCAACAGCACATCCACAACCTTAGAACTTTCCGTCACGGTCCCGGATTCAATGGAGGCATGAACCCACTATCGAGCATAAATACTCCCTCTTGGAGTTAAGAGTAAAAACTTGGCCAGAGCCTCTACTAATAACGGAGAGCATGCAAGATCATAAACAACACATGAACAATAGATTGATAATCACCATAATCATAGTACTCTCTATCCATCGGATCCCGACAAACACAACATATAGAATTACATATAGATGATCTTGATCATGTTAGGCAGCTCACAAGATCCAACAATGAAGCACAACAAGGAGAAGACGACCATCTAGCTACTGCTATGGACCCATGGTCCAGGGGTGGACTACTCACTCATCACTCCGGAGGCGACCATGGCGGTGTACAAGTCCTCCGGGAGATGAATCCCCTCTCCGGCGAGGTGCCGGAGGCGATCTCCGGAATCCCCCGAGATGGGATTCGCGGCGGCGGCGTCTCCGTAAGGTTTTCCGTATCGTGGCTCTCGATGCTCGGGGTTTCGCGACGGAAGCTTTAAGTAGGCGGAGGGTCAACGCGGGGGCCACACGAGGGCCCGGGAGGTAGGTCGGCGCGGCCGGGGCCCGGGCCGCGCCGGCCACCCTTCCGGCCGCCTCGTGGCCCCACTTCATTATCTCTTCGGTCTTCCGGAAGCTTCGTGCAAAAATAGGACCCCGGGCGAAAGTTTCGTCCAATTCCGAGAATATTTCTTTACTAGGATTTCTGAAACCAAAAACAGCAGAAAACAAACAACTGGCTCTTCGGCATCTTGTTAATAGGTTAGTTCCAGAAAATGCATAAATATGACATATAATGTGCATAAAACATGTAGGTATCATCAATAAAGTAGCATGGAACATAAGAAATTATCGATACGTTGGAGACGTATCAACATCCCCAAGCTTAGTTCTGCTCGTCCCGAGCAGGTAAAACGATAACAAAGATAATTTCTGAAGTGACATGCCATCATAATCTTGATCATACTATTTGTAAACATATGTAATGAATGCAGCGATCAAAGCAAAAGTAATGACATGAGTAAACAAGTGAATCATATAGCAAAGACTTTTCATGAATAGTATTTCAAGACAAGCATCAATAAGTCTTGCATAAGAGTTAACTCATAAAGCAATAAATCAAAGTAAAGGTATTGAAACAACACATAGGAAGATTAAGTTTCAGCGGTTGCTTTCAACTTATAACATGTATATCTCATGGATATTGTCAACATAAAGTAATATAACAAGTGCAATATGCAAGTATGTAGGAATCAATGCACAGCTTCACACAAGTGTTTGCTTCTTAAGGTGGAGGGAGATAGGTAAACCGACTCAACAATAAAAGTAAAAGAATGGTCCTTCAATGAGGAAAGCATCGATTGCTGTATTTGTGCTAGAGCTTTTATTTTGAAAACATGAAACAATTTTGTCAACGGTAGTAATAAAGCATATGAGTTATGAAAATTATATCTTACAAGTTGCAAGCCTCACGCATAGTATACTAATAGTGCCCGCACCTCGTCCTACTTAACTTGGACTACCGGATCTTCGCATGCCATGTTTCAACCAAGTGTCACAAAGGGGTACCTCCATGCCGCCTGTACAAAGGTCTAAGGAGAATGCTCGCATTTCGGATTTCTCGCTTTTGATTATTCTCAACTTAGACATCCATACCGGGACAACATGGACAACAGATAATGGACTCCTCTTAAATGCATAAGCATGCAGCAAAGTTATTATTCTCATATGAGATTGAGGATATATGTCCAAAACTGAAACTTCCACCATGGTTCATGGCTTTAGTTAGCGGCCCAATGTTCTTCTCTAACAATTTTGCATGCTCCAACCACTAAAATGATAGACCTTCAGACAAGACGGACATGCATAGCAACTCACATGATATTCAACAATAGTTGATGGCGTTCCCCGAAGCATGGTTATCGCACAACAAGCAACTTAATAAAATATAAAGTGCATAAGTACATATTCAATACTACGATAGTTTTTAAGGCTATTTTGTCCCATGAGCTATAAATTGCATAGGTGGATGATGGAATTTTAAAGGTAGCACTCAAGCAATTTACTTTGGAATGGCGGAGAAATACCATGTAGTAGGTAGGTATGGTGGACACAAATGGCATAGTAGTTGGCTCAAGGATTTTGGATGCATGAGAAGTATTCCCTCTCGATACAAGGTTTAGGCTAGCAAGGTTATTTGAAGCAAACTCAAGGATGAACAAGTGCAGCAAAACTCACATAAAAGACACATTGTATACATTATAAGACTCTACACTGTCTTCCTTGTTGTTCAAAACTCAATACTAGATATTATCTAGACCTTAGAGAAACCAAATATGCAAATCAAATTTTAGCAAGCTCTATGTATTTCTTCATTAATGGGTGCAAAGCATATGATGCAAGAGCTTAATCATGAGCACAACAATTGCCAAGTATCACATTATCCAAGACATTTTAGAATTACTACATGTAGCATTTTCCAATTCCAACCATATAACAATTTAACGAAGAAGAAACTTCGCCTTGAAAATTATGAGTAAAGCCTAAGGACACATGTGTCCATATGCAACAGCGGAGCGTGTCTCTCTCCCACAAAGTGAATGCTAGGATCCATCTTATTCAAACAAAACAAAAACAAAAACAAACCGACGCTCCAAGTAAAGAACAAAAGATGTGACTCGAATAAAAATATAGTTTCGGGGAGGAACCTGATGATGTTGTCGATGAAGAAGGGGATGCCTTGGGCATCCCCAAGCTTAGACGCTTGAGTCTTCTTAAAATATGCAGGGGTGAACCACGGGGGCATCCCCAAGCTTAGAGCTTTCACTCCTCTTGATCATAGTATATCATACTCCTCTCTTGACCCTTGAAAACTTCCTTCACACCAAACTTCAAGCAAACTCATTAGAGGGTTAGTGCATGATTAATAATTCATTCATTCAGAGGTGACACAATCATTCTTTTCACTTCTGGACATTGCATAATGCTACTGGACATTAGTGGATCAAAGAAATAAATCCAACATAGCAAAAGAGGCAATGCGAAATAAAAAGGCAGAATCTGTCAAAAACAGAACAGTCCGTAAAGACGAATTTAAAGCTGGCACTAGACTTGCTCAAATGGAAAAACTCAAAACTAATGAAAGTTGCGTACATATCTGAGGATCACGCTCGTAAATTGGCAGATTTCTTCGAATTTTCTACAGAGGACTGTGCCCAGATTCGTGACAGACAGCAATGCTGTTTCTGCGCAGCGATCCCAAATATAACATCAACTTTGACATAGAAACTTTACTTGGTACAAAAACTTGATAAGGAGAGGTTGCTACAGTAGTAAACAACTTCCAAGACTCAAATATAAAACAAAGTACTGTAGTAAAAACATGGGTTGTCTCCCATAAGCGCTTTTCTTTAACGCCTTTCAGCTAGGCGCAGAAAGTGCAAATCAAGTATTTTCAAATGAAGAAGCATCAACATTATTACCTTGGGAGCTGGGAGTTTTCTCAACAATGCATTGTATCTGGTCTATATAAGTAACTCCTCTCTCATTGCTCCTAGGCTTACTATTCTCATCAAACAAATTTTCAGGAATAAGCCAAGCATAGTTGTTTTCCAAAGCTTCATGCATTCCTAGTAGTTTACTAGGTATTGGCGCTTTAATTTCCCTACCATCATTAACATTATTAGTATACTTAATTCTATCCATATCCCTCTTTTCAAGTATTTGTTTAAAATTAGGAAAGAAACCAAGCCTCTTATGCTTAATAAAAACTTTTCTAGCTTCTTTAACTATATCCTCAAATTCTCTAACAAGGACTTTTAAAACAAAATTTCTCTTTTCTCCCATCTCCATATCCGAAAGTGTAAGAAACATATGTTGTATTATGGGATTGAGATTAACAAATCTAGTTTCTAACATGTGTATCAAACAGGCAGAAGCACTTTCATAAGTAGGAGCAGTTTTTAATAATGGTATATCTTCAAAATCTTCATCCATACTAACATGGGTGAAAATTTTTTCTATATTATCTCTTCCAATGATACACCCACGTCCTACCAGTATCTCTTCCAAAGTAAACTTAGGATTAAGCATGATGAAATAAGCAAAAAGTAAACTAGGCAAATAAAGTAAATTCAAGTAACTAATTTTTTTTTGTGTTTTCGATATAGTAAGCAAGACAATAAATAAAGTAAAACTAGCAACTAATTTTTTTGTGTTTTGTTTAGGTGCAGCAAACAAAGTAGTAAATAAAATAAAGCAAGACAAAAACAAAGTAAAGAGATTGAGAAGTGGAGACTCCCCTTGCAGCGTGTCTTGATCTCCCGGCAACGGCGCCGAAAAAGTGCTTGATGCGCGTAGATGTACACGTCCGTTGGGAACCCCAAGAGGAAGGTATGATGCGCACGGTGGCAAGTTTTCCCTCGGTATGAAACCAAGGTTTAATCGAACCAGTAGGAGCCAAGAAGCACGTTGAAGGTTGATGGTCGCGAAATGTGATGCGGCGCAACACCGGGGATTCCGGCGCCAACGCGGAACCTGCACAACACAACCCAAGTACTTTGCCCCAACGAAACGAGTGAGGTTGTCAATCTCACCGGCTTGCTGTAACAAAGGATTAAACGTATCGAGTGGAAGATGTTTGCAAAGAAAACAAGTAAACACAATTGCAGTAGATTGTATGCTATGTAAAGAATAGGACTGGGGTCCACAGTTCACTAGAGGTGTCTCTCCCATAAGATAAAAGCATGTTGGGTGAACAAATTACGGTCGGGCAATTGACAAATAGAGAAAGGCATAACAATGCATATACATGATATGATAAATATAGTGAGATTTAATTGGGCATTACGACAAAGTACATAGACCGCCATCCAACCGCATCTATGCCTAAAAAGTCCACCTTCAGAGTTATCATCCGAACCCCTCCAGTATTAAGTTGCAAAGCAACAGACAATTGCATTAAGTATGGTGCGTAATGTAATCAACAACTACATCCTTAGACATAGCATCAATGTTTTATCCCTAGTGGCAACAGCACATCCACAACCTTAGAACTTTCTGTCACTGTCCCAGATTCAATGGAGGCATGAACCCACTATCGAGCATAAATACTCCCTCTTGGAGTTAAGAGTAAAAACTTGGCCGAGCCTCTACTAATAACGGAGAGCATGCAAGATCATAAACAACACATGAACAATAGATTGATAATCACCATAATCATAGTACTCTCTATCCATCGGATCCCGACAAACACAACATATAGAATTACATATAGATGATCTTGATCATGTTAGGCAGCTCACAAGATCCAACAATGAAGCACAACAAGGAGAAGACGACCATCTAGCTACTGCTATGGACCCATGGTCCAGGGGTGGACTACTCACTCATCACTCCGGAGGCGACCATGGCGGTGTAGAGTCCTCCGGGAGATGAATCCCCTCTCCGGCAGGGTGCCGGGAGGCGATCTCCAAAATCCCCCGAGATGGGATTCGCGGCGGCGGCGTCTCTGTAAAGTTTTCCGTATCGTGGCTCTCGGTACTGGGGGTTTCGCGACGGAAGCTTTAAGTAGGCGGAGGGTCAACGCGGGGGCCCACACGAGGGGCCCAGGAGGTAGGTCGGCGCGGCCAGGGCTTGGGCCGCGCCGGCCACCCTTCTGGCCGCCTCGTGGCCCCACTTCATTATCTCTTCGGTCTTCTGGAAGCTTCGTGCAAAAATAGGACCCTGGGCGAAAGTTTCGTCCAATTCCGAGAATATTTCTTTACTAGGATTTCTGAAACCAAAAACAGCAGAAAACAGCAACTGGCTCTTCGGCATCTTGTTAATAGGTTAGTTCCAGAAAATGCATAAATATGACATATAATGTGCATAAAACATGTAGGTATCATCAATAAAGTAGCATGGAACATAAGAAATTATCGATACGTTGGAGACGTATCACTTACCACCTTTGTTAAGTGTGGCTTCTCGATTCCATTTCTTCCCTCCTTGATGTTATTTCTGGACTTTTGAGCTTGTACAGTTTTACCCCTTCATATGTAAAATCGCACCGTATGGGATTCCCCTGTGGTAAAGTTGTCAAAAGGGGTTTAGAGAATAGATGGTTTTTCTTCAGTTCCCATGAGCCAAACACTCAATACTTATCGAAATATGGTACACCTATCCATTGCATTTCGTGGTTATGAGTGAATCCCAACTGCCTCCCTTGCATCCTACGGTCCTTCGAAAACGAGGATGGGAGACCTTGAATATGGGCGGGCTCTGACAAAGATGTGACCATATGACATAAAAACGAACCATGGTAGTGGAAGAAGGCAAGAGTTTGTGATAATTTGTGTTAACGATACCCTTTGTCTCGGGATCGGTTTCATGTTATATAGGCCGCAACATTGGCAGGATTTACATTGAGTTTGTTTACAACTTGGAGAGGAGATAAAGGAGAGATATGGACCGATCCTTATAAACCGAATCAGCCCGTACAATATACTAACAAACTCTATCTCTACGATACTATCTATCCTTCACACCCCTCCTCAATCACAACTTTCTTGAGGTTGAGATTGTGCTTAAATTCTTCGAGTTGTCGTACTGCCAATGCTTTTGTAAAGCCATCTGCCACTTGGTCTTGTGATGGTATGAAGCAGATCTCAAGCAACTTCTTGCCAACTCGGTCTCTTACAAAATGAAAGTGTATTTCAATATGCTTAGTCCTTGCATGAAAAACAGGATTAGCAGAAAGATAAGTAGCTCCCATATTATCACACCATAGACATGATGTTTGTTTTCTTCCAACACCAAGTTCCTTCAAGAGAGATTCAACCCAAATTATTTCAGCAGTAGCATTTGCTAGTGCCTTGTATTCTGCCTCTGTACTTGATCTAGAAACTGTTGGCTGTTTTCTAGCACTCCAAGAGATTAAATTAGGGCCAAAATAAACTGCAAAGCCTCCTGTAGATTTTCTATCATCTACACAACCTGCCCGATCGGCATCCGAAAAAGCACTCACTAAAGTGGATGAAGATTTTCCGAAGGTTAATCCAAGAGAAGCAGTTCCTGTAATATATCTCAGAATTCTCTTTACTCGCTGTCCAGGTGAACGAGTGGTGGGTGCATGCAAATACTGACATACCTTGTTTACTGAGAAGGCAATATCAGGTCTAGTGAGGGTTAAGTATTGGAGTGCGCCAACTATACTTCTGTACCTTGTACTATCATTCGGTCCTAGTGGATCTCCTTCAAAGGCACTTAATTTATCAGAGGCTGACAATGGCGTTGACGCTACTTTTGAATCTCTCATGCCAACTTTGGCTAGTAGATCCAAGGCATACTTCCGTTGAGTTAGAATAATATCACCATTCTGTTTCTTTACCTCAATTCCTAAGAAATAGTGAAGTTCACCTAGATCTTTTAATGCAAAAGCTGCACTCAAATCTTGTAGTAGTGCTGAAGTAGCTTTGTTTGAGGAACTAGAAACAATAATGTCATCAACATATACCAACACAAAAATAGTGATACCTGACTTATTGTATATAAATAGTGAAGTGTCAGCCTTGGATGGCAAGAAGCCAAGTTCCTGCAATTTTCCACTTAGCTTGGCAAACCATGCTCTTGGTGCTTGCTTGAGACCATATAGTGACTTGTCCAATTTGCATATATGATGAGGTGCTTTGGGATCCTCATAACCAGGTGGCTGCTGATGTCTACGTTCCCCCTCCTTTCCTGTAGACAGTGTTGGGCCTCCAAGTGCAGAGGTTTGTAGAACGGCAGCAAGTTTCCCTTAAGTGGATCACCCAAGGTTTATCGAACTCAGGGAGGAAGAGGTCAAAGATATCCCTCTCATGCAACCCTGCAACCACAAAGCAAGAAGTCTCTTGTGTCCCCAACACACCTAATAGGTGCACTAGTTCGGCGAAGAGATAGTGAAATACAGGTGGTATGAATATGTATGAGCAAGTAGCAACGGTGCCGTGAAAATAGCTTACCGGCGTGTAGTTGATGGTGGTAGTATTGCAGCAGTAGTAACACAGTAAAACAGTACACAAGCAGTAGTAACTCAGCAGTATTTAGGAACAAGGCCTAGGGATTACACTTTCACTAGTGGACACTCTCAACATTGATCACATAACAGAATAGATAAATGCATACTCTACACTTTTGTTGGATGATGAACACATTGCGTAGGATTACACGAACCCTCAATGCCGGAGTTAACAAGCTCCACAATAATGCTCATATTTTAGTAACCTTTAGTGTAAGATAGATCAAAAGACTAAACCAAGTACTAGCATAGCATGCACACTCGTCACCTTCATGCATATGTAGGAGGAATAGATCACATCAATATTATCATAGCAATAGTTAACTTCGCAATCTACAAGAGATCATGATCATAGCATAAACCAAGTACTAACACGGTGCACGCACTGTCACCTTTGCACACATGCAGGAGGAATAAAACTACTTTAATAACACATCACTAGAGTAGCACATAGATAAATTGTGATACAAACACATTGCAATCATAAAGGGATATAAATAAGCACTTCACTACGCTCTTCAACAGTGAATAAGTACTTCGTGAAATATAGCCTAAGAGACCCACACGGTGCGCACACTGTCACCTTTACACACGTGGGACAAGGAGTCTCCGGAGATCACATAAGTAAAACCCACTTGACTAGCATAATGACATCTAGATTACAAGCATCATCATATGAATCTCAATCATGTAAGGCAGCTCATGAGATTATTGTATTGAACTACATAGGAGAGAGATGAACCACATAGCTACCGGTACAGCCCCGAGCCTCGATGGAGAACTACTCCCTCCTCATGGGAGCAGCAGCGGTGATGAAGATGGCGGTGGAGATGGCAGCGGTGTCGATGGAGAAGCCTTCGGGGGCACTTCCCCGCTCCGGCGGGGTGCCGGAACGGAGACTCCTGTCCCCCAGATCTTGGCTTCGCGATGGCGGCGGCTCTGGAACTTTTCTCGTATCGTGGCTCTCTCCGTAAGGGTTTTCGATGCAGGGGCTTTATATAGGCGAAGAGGCGGCGCAGGAGGGTCAACGAGGCGACGACACCATAGGGTGGCGCGGGCCCAGCCCTGGCCGCGCCACCATGTCATCTGGGGCCCGCAGGGCCCCCTCCGGCGGCTCTCGGGTGTTCCGGATGCTTCCGGGCAAAATAGGAACCCGGGCGGTGATTTCGTCCAATTCCGAGAATATTTCGTTACTAGGATTTCTGAAACCAAAAACAGCAGAAAACGAGAACTGGCACTTCGGCATCTTGTTAATAGGTTAGTTCCGTAAAACGCACGAATATGACATAAAGTGTGCATAAAACATGTAGGTATCATCAATAAAGTAGCATGGAACATAAGAAATTATCGATACGTTGGAGACGTATCAGCATCCCTAAGCTTAGTTCTCGCTCGTCCCGAGCGAGTAAAACGATAACAAAGATAATTTCTGAAGTGACATGCCATCATAATCTTGATCATACTATTTGTAAACATATGTAATGAATGCAGCGATCAAAGCAAAGGTAATGACATGAGTAAACAAGTGAATCATATAACAAAGACTTTTCATGAATAGTACTTCAAGACAAGCATCAATAAGTCTTGCACAAGAGTTAACTCATAAAGCAATAATTTAAAGTAAAGGTGTTGAAGCAACACAAAGGAAGATTAAGTTTCAGCGGTTGCTTTCAACTTGTAACATGTATATCTCATGGATATTGTCAACATAAAGTAATATAACAAGTGCAATATGCAAGTATGTAGGAATCAATGCACAGTTCACACAAGTGTTTGCTTCTTAAGGTGGAGGTAGATAGGTAAACTGACTCAACAATAAAAGTAAAAGAATGGTCCTTCAATGAGGAAAGCATCGATTGCTGTATTTGTGCTAGAGCTTTTATTTTGAAAACATGAAACAATTTTGTCAACGGTAGTAATAAAGCATATGAGTTATGAAAATTATATCTTACAAGTTGCAAGCCTCACGCATAGTATACTAATAGTGCCCGCACCTCGTCCTACTTAACTTGGACTACCGGATCTTCGCATGCCATGTTTCAACCAAGTGTCACAAAGGGGTACCTCCATGCCGCTCTGTACAAAGGTCTAAGGAGAATGCTCGCATTTCGGATTTCTCGCTTTTGATTATTCTCAACTTAGACATCCATACCGGGACAACATGGACAACAGATAATGGACTCCTCTTAAATGCATAAGCATGTAGCAAAGTTATTATTCTCATATGAGATTGAGGATATATGTCCAAAACTGAAACTTCAACCATGGTTCATGGCTTTAGTTAGCGGCCCAATGTTCTTCTCTAACAATTTTGCATGCTCCAATCACTAAAATGATAGACCTTCGAGACAAGACGGACATGCATAGCAACTCACATGATATTCAACAATAGTTGATGGCGTTCCCCGAAGCATGGTTATCGCACAACAAGCAACTTAATAAAATATAAAGTGCATAAGTACATATTCAATACTACGATAGTTTTTAAGGCTATTTTGTCCCATGAGCTATATATTGCATAGGTGGATGATGGAATTTTAAAGGTAGCACTCAAGCAATTTACTTTGGAATGGCGGAGAAATACCATGTAGTAGGTACGTATGGTGGACACAAATGGCATAGTAGTTGGCTCAAGGATTTTGGATGCATGAGAAGTATTCCCTCTCGATACAAGGTTTAGGCTAGCAAGGTTATTTGAAGCAAACTCAAGGATGAACAGGTGCAGCAAAACTCACATAAAAGACACATTGTAAACATTATAAGACTCTACACCGTCTTCCTTGTTGTTCAAACTCAATACTAGAAATTATCCAGACCTTAGAGAGACCAATTATGCAAACCAAATTTTAGCAAGCTCTATGTATTTCTTCATTAATGGGTGCAAAGTATATGATGCAAGAGCTTAAACATGAGCACAACAATTTCCAAGTATCACATTATCCAAGACATTTTAGAATTACTACATGTAGCATTTTCCAATTCCAACCATATAACAATTTAACGAAGAGGAAACTTCGCCATGAATATTATGAGCTAAGAACACATGTGTTCATACGAACCAGCGGAGCATGTCTCTCTCCCACACAAGGATGAACTTATTCAGAGAACTAAGATAACAAAACAAAAACAAAAATAAAAGCACACAGACGCTCCAAGTAAAATACATAGGATGTGACGGAATAAAAATATAGTTTCACTAGAAGAAACCTGATAAGTTGTCGATGAAGAAGGGGATGCCTTGGGCATCCCCAAGCTTAGATGCTTGAGTCTTCTTAAAATATGCAGGGATGAACCACCGGGGCATCCCCAAGCTTAGACCTTTCGCTCTTCTCGATCACATTATATCACCCTCTTCTATTGACCCTTGAAAACTTCCTTCACACCAAACTTCAAGCAAACTCATTAGAGGGTTAGTGCATAATCAAAATTCACATGTTCAGAGGTGACACAATCATTCTTAACACTTCTGGATATTGCACAAAACTTCTGAAAGTTAATGGAACAAAGAAACTCATTCAACTTAACAAAAGCGGCAATGCGAAATAAAAGGCAGAATCTGTCAAAAACAGAACAGTCCGTAAAGACGAATTTTAAGATGGCACCAGACTTGCTCAAATGGAAAAACTCAAAACTAATGAAAGTTGCGTACATATCTGAGGATCACGCTCGTAAATTGGCAGATTTTTTCGAATTTTCTACAGAGGCCTGTGCCCAGATTCGTGACAGACAGCAATGCTGTTTCTGCGCAGCAATCCCAAATATAACATCAACTTTGACATAGAAACTTTACTTGGCACAACAAAACACAAAACTAAGATAAGGAGAGGTTGCTACAGTAGTAAACAACTTCCAAAACACAAATATAAAACAAAGTACTGTAGCAAAATAACACATGGGTTATCTCCCA
Source organism: Lolium rigidum (assembly GCF_022539505.1). Classification (NCBI taxonomy): domain Eukaryota; kingdom Viridiplantae; phylum Streptophyta; class Magnoliopsida; order Poales; family Poaceae; genus Lolium; species Lolium rigidum. Next base: position 319,441,632 of record NC_061514.1, read on the forward strand.
AGAAGTTCTTTCTTTATAGCCAGTAAGATGGGCTCAGCAGTTTTAATGATGCACTCGCAAGAAATAGTATTTGAAGCAAAAGAGAGCATCAAGAGGCAAATTCAAAACACATTTAAGTCTAACATGCTTCCTATGCATAGGAATCTTGTAAATAAACAAGTTCATGAAGAGCAAAGTAACAAGCATAGGAAGATAAAACAAGTGTAGCTTCAAAAATTTCAGCACATAGAGAGGCATTTTAGTAACAGGAAAATTTCTACAACCATATTTTCCTCTCTCATAATAACTTTCAGTAGCATCATGAGCAAACTCAACAATATAACTATCACATAAAGCATTCTTATCATGAGTCTCATGCATAAAATAATTACTACTCCCAACATAAGCATAGTCATTCTTATTAATTGTAGTGGGAGCAAATTCAACAAAGTAGCTATCAAATATAGGAGGTATATTGTAATCATAATCAAATTTATCCTCCATAACAGGTGGTAACAAAAGACTACTATCATTATAATCATCATAAATGGGAGGCAAAGTATCATCAAAGTAAATTTTCTCCTCAATGCTTGGGGGACTAAAAATATCATGCTCATCAAAGCCGGCTTCCCCAAGCTTAGAATTTTCCATAGCATTAGCAACAATGGTGTTCAAAGCATTCATACTAATAACATTCCCATTATCATGCATATAAAGTTCCATGGGTTTTTTAATTCTCTCTTCAAACACATCATGTCCTAATTCAAGATAAAGTTCATAAAGATCTCTCATATTTTTGTTGTTTTCCATTATGCCTAACTAGTGTAAACAAGAAACCAAATGTCGCAATTGCAGAGTCTAAAGGAAATAGCTTCGAGTACTTACAACGGCGCCGGAAAATAGCTTAGTAGCCGAGGTCCGGAGTGTGAGTACCTTTTACCTTTCCTCCCCGGCAACGGCGCCAGAAAAGTGCTTGATGTCTACGTTCCCCCTCCTTTCCCGTAGACGGTGTTGGGCCTCCAAGTGCGGAGGTTTGTAGAACAGCAGCAAGTTTCCCTTAAGTGGATCACCCAAGGTTTATCGAACTCAGGGAGGAAGAGGTCAAAGATATCCCTCTCATGCAACCCTGCAACCACAAAGCAAGAAGTCTCTTGTGTCCCCAACACACCTAATAGGTGCACTAGTTCGGCGAAGAGATAGTGAAATACAGGTGGTATGAATATGTATGAGCAGTAGCAACGGTGCCAGAAAATAGCTTACTGGCGTGTAGTTGATGGTGGTAGTATTGCAGCAGTAGTAACACAGTAAAACAGTACACAAGCAGTAGTAACTCAGCAGTATTTAGGAACAAGGCCTAGGGATTACACTTTCACTAGTGGACACTCTCAACATTGATCACATAACAGAATAGATAAATGCATACTCTACACTTTTGTTGGATGATGAACACATTGCGTAGGATTACACGAACCCTCAATGCCGGAGTTAACAAGCTCCACAATAATGCTCATATTTTAGTAACCTTTAGTGTAAGATAGATCAAAAGACTAAACCAAGTACTAGCATAGCATGCACACTTGTCACCTTCATGCATATGTAGGAGGAATAGATCACATCAATATTATCATAGCAATAGTTAACTTCGCAATCTACAAGAGATCATGATCATAGCATAAACCAAGTACTAACACGGTGCACGCACTGTCACCTTTGCACACATGCAGGAGGAATAAAACTACTTTAATAACACATCACTAGAGTAGCACATAGATAAATTGTGATACAAACACATTGCAATCATAAAGGGATATAAATAAGCACTTCACTACGCTCTTCAACGAGTGAATAAGTACTTCGTGAAATATAGCCTAAGAGACCCACACGGTGCACACACTCGTCACCTTTACACACGTGGGACAAGGAGTCTCCGGAGATCACATAAGTAAAACCCACTTGACTAGCATAATGACATCTAGATTACAAGCATCATCATATGAATCTCAATCATGTAAGGCAGCTCATGAGATTATTGTATTGAACTACATAGGAGAGAGATGAACCACATAGCTACCGGTACAGCCCCGAGCCTCGATGGAGAACTACTCCCTCCTCATGGGAGCAGCAGCGGTGATGAAGATGGCGGTGGAGATGGCAGCGGTGTCGATGGAGAAGCCTTCCGGGGCACTTCCCCGCTCCGGCAGGGTGCCGGAACGGAGACTCCTGTCCCCGGATCTTGGCTTCGCGATGGCGGCGGCTCCGGAACTTTTCTCGTATCGTGGCTCTCTCCGTAAGGGTTTTCGATGCGGGGGCTTTATATAGGCGAAGAGGCGGCGCGAGGAGGGTCAACGAGGCGACGACACCATAGGGTGGCGCGGGCCCAGCCCCGGCCGCGCCACCATGTCATCCGGGGCCCACGGGGCCCCCTCCGGCGGCTCTCGGGTGTTCCGGATGCTTCCGGGCAAAATAGGAACCCGGGCGGTGATTTCGTCCAATTCCGAGAATATTTCGTTACTAGGATTTCGAAACCAAAAACAGCAGAAAACCAGGAACTGGCACTTCGGCATCTTGTTAATAGGTTAGTTCCAGAAAACGCACGAATATGACATAAAGTGTGCATAAAACATGTAGGTATCATCAATAAAGTAGCATGGAACATAAGAAATTATCGATACGTTGGAGACGTATCAGCTGCCTCATGTAAACTTCCTCTTCCAGAACACCATGAAGAAACGCATTCTTCACATCTAATTGCCTTAGGCTCCATCCTCTGGAAACTGAAATGGCTAGAACAAGTCTAATAGTTGCAGCTTTAACAACTGGACTAAATGTATCCTCATAATCTATGCCGTATCTTTGCTTAAAACCTTTTGCTACTAGTCTAGCTTTATACCTATCAATTGTTCCATCAGCTTTTCTTTTAATTCTATAGACCCATTTGCAATCTATAAGATTTATGCCATGTCTATGTGGTACTAGATGCCAAGTTTTATTTTTTACTAAGGCTTCAAACTCATCATCCATAGCATTTTTCCATTTAGTATTGCTAAGGGCTACCTCTATGTTATCAGGTTCACTAGGTTCATTTCTTGCAGTAATTAAACCATACCGTACTGTGCCGTCGGTGTATATTTTCTCCTTTCTATTTCCAGTTTGTGATCTGGTTCGGTAGACAGGCGGTGCAGGAGTGCGTGTAGGCGGAGGCTGCACAGAAGATCCTGCTGCCTGCGTCGGATCCGGTGGCCCAGCAGAATCTGCCTGCTGTCGAGCTGTGGGAACTCGCGCCGCCATTCTGCCACGAGCGGGAGCTGTGCCGATTGGCCCAGCAGACCTGCTGTTGACCCACCTGGTCGGTTGTTCCCGCATGGGTGGAGCAGGAGGAGGACCACGCGGTGGGGTCGACGCATTTGTCGTCCTGGACGTGGCGTCGCGTGAATGGCCATCGCTTGGGGATGCCGAAGGGGCAGGCGACGTGGCGCCTGCCGATTCCCCTGTCGCGCCTGTGGAGGTAGACGCGGATCCTGCCGCTGCAGATCCCGATGCTGATTCTTCGGAGATCTCAGGCGAATCATCATCGTATTCAGCGCCGTGGCTGCCGTTTTGTGCCGAATTTTCTTCTCCGTCATTTCCACCCGTATGATCATCAAATGAAGCTGAATTTTCGCCCGTGTCTTGCTGTAGTTCCTGAGGAGTAATAGTTGGAGCTAAAACAGGAGAATCATTAGTCATTAGATCAATGCACTGTTGTTGTCCCCCGTGATCTAATGGCAAGGAATTTTGCATGGATGCGGGAAGAAGGAGAATTTCCTTGCGAAGGAGGGCGCCGGCATTAGGGTGGAGTTTGGAGAAGGGAAAAACTGATTCGTCGAAGACAACGTCTCTTGATATGTAGACTCGACCAGAGGACACATCAAGGCACTTAACACCTTTGTGCATGTGACTGTAGCCGATGAACACGCATTGCTTAGAGCGAAAAGCTAATTTTCTAGTGTTGTATGGTCGAAGGTTTGGCCAGCAAGCACAGCCAAAGACCCTTAGAGATGAAAAATCTGGAGTTTCTTGGAGAAGTCGTGTCATGGGAATTTCTTGATTGATGACTGAAGATGGTAACATATTGATGAGGTATGTTGCAGTCAGAAAAGCCTCATCCCAAAATTTTAGTGGCATGGATGCTTGTGCAAGAAGTGCTAAGCCGACCTCTACAATATGACGATGCTTGCGTTCTGCCGACCCATTTTGCTGATGCGTATGGGGGCATGATACATGATGTGTGATGCCAAGTTTGGTGAAGAAAGGATTGAGTTTTTCGTATTCTCCACCCCAATCGGATTGGATGGCAATTATCTTTTTATCAAATTTGCGTTCAACGAGATTTTTGAAATTCTGAAACACCTGAAAGACATCAGATTTCTTTTTGAGGAGATAGATCCATGAAAATTTACTAAAGTCATCGATGAAGCTTACATAGTATGAAAAACGACCAATAGAAGTGGGTGCCGGTCCCCATACATCAGAGAACACCAATTCTAGAGGTTTAGTTGACACACTAGTTGATCTAGTATAAGGAAGCTGATGACTTTTTGCTCTTTGACATGAATCACAAATAAAATCACTCCTAGGCTTATCGAAAAAGGGAAGCTTAAAACTTCTAAGGACTCGTTGAACGACTTTGAAAGAGGGATGACCCAAACGGTCATGCCACCTTGTAGCTGAAGGCTTGGTGGCACTAAGGACTCTTTTATTTGGACTTGACGATGACACCAGTGGATAGAGGCCTCATGTGCATCTACCCTTAAGAAGAATTTTCTTCGTTTCCAGATCCTTCACATAGAAATACCAAGGGTGAAATTCGACATAGACATGATTATCTCTTGTGAGACGATGAATTGAAACTAGATTCTTTGTAGCAGATGGAACATGCAACACATTGTTGAGATGAAAATGTTTGGATGGGGATTTAACAAGTGCATGACCAATGTGACTAATGTTCATACCTGCTCCGTTGGCCGCATTGATCTTGTCACGGCCGTGATACTTCTCTTTCATTGTGAGCTTGTCAAGCTCGCTTGTGATGTGGTCGGTGGCGCCGGTGTTGGAGTACCAATTGGTATCGACACCGTAGGAGGCGGCGTTTGCGCCTCTCTCCTCTTCTTCCTCACCGTCATCTTCTGAGTATCGGTGCCAGCACCGATATGCAGAGTGGCCTGGTTTGCCACAGATTTGGCAGGTCACGGCGTCGCGGTCTCTGCCGCCGCCTCTGCCACCACGGCGACCGCCACCGCGGCCACCTTGGTGCTGCTGCTGATGACCCTGTCCATGCCCTTGGACATGGCCGCGGCCGCCTCCACGGCCACGGTAGTTGCCACGGCCGCCATGCCGTGCGCCGCGTCCTCGTGCAGCTGAGTTGACGGAGGACTTGGGCTCGTCGTTGTTGATCAGCAGCTTCATGTGGTTGTCGTAGGAGGAGAGCTGCACGTAGAGCTCAGGGACGGTCACCTTGTTGTCGGGGTTGGCCCCGATGGCGGCGAAGAGAGGATTGTATGGGTCGTCCAGCCCAGCGAGGAGGTACTCCACCACCTCGTCTTCCTCCATGGGACGGCCCGCTGCTGCGAGCTCGTCGGTGATCGCCTTCACCGCTGCAAAGTATTGCGCGGTGGTTTTGCCTTCTTTCTTCGTGTTGGCAAGTTGCACCCGCAGGTTGGCGATGCGAGTGCGCGACTTGGCTGCAAACATTGTTTTGATTGCGAGCCAGACCGCTGATGCCGTCCTCATCCCGATGCAGCTCACGAGGATTTCCTTGGACAGAGATGCCAACAGATAGTGCAAAACTTGCTGATCAGTCTGTACCCAATTTTCATATTCTGGGTTGCTTACCTCAGTGCGGCCCTTGCCGTCACTGTCGTCGACGGTGATCTTGTCCGCCGGCGCCTTATTGGTTCCATCAAGGAAACCCATCAGGCGAGCACCTCTGATGGCAGGAAGAACTTGTGTCTCCCATAGCAGGAAATTATCCCGCGTCAGCTTCTCCGATGTGCCTTGCGATGGAAGGGGGCTGCTCATGGCGGCGCTAGAGGAGGAGCTCATGGCTAGGGTTTAGACGTGTTTTTGGAAGGGTGGCTCTGATACCATGTGATAATTTGTGTTAACGATACCCTTTGTCTCGGGATCGGTTTCATGTTATATAGGCCGCAACATTGGCAGGATTTACATTGAGTTTGTTTACAACTTGGAGAGGAGATAAAGGAGAGATATGGACCGATCCTTATAAACCGAATCAGCCCGTACAATATACTAACAAACTCTATCTCTACGATACTATCTATCCTTCACAGAGTTCCCCAAGGATCTTGTTGTATTCTCTTATTTTTGCTAGTATTTTTCTCTAATGTTGGACTTTATTTATTTGTTAATTTATTTATTGGTTTGGGAGTTTCATAATGAAGACCGTTGTTCATTCGAGAAAACATAATATAGCTAGAACCCTCACAAATAATAATAATAATAATATTAATATTAATAATGTACCTAGAAATTGTAGAGTTGTGTGGAACAACCTTGGCCTGATCTCTCTACCGTGGCTTGTTACAAAGGGGTATCCGGCTATCCGCTGACCACCCATTTGCGTAGCAACAGCCCGACCAAGAAAATCCCCAAAAACTGTCTTTCCTACACGTACACATGTTGGTAGGCCTGTTACTTTACAGCATCTCTAACAGGCGCGGCAAAAGACGCGCGCTAAAAAAACCGCCTGTTTGGCTGGCGCGGGCGCCCGCGCGAGCTCCTAGCGGACGCGCGAAAAAGAGGCGCGCGCTAATTTTTTTTACCGCGCTCGCGCTTTTAAGCTACCCCGCGCGGGAAAGTTGCCACGTCGGCTGGCGCGCGTTATAAACGCCACGCAGGCGCGCACGCCAACCGTCCGGAACGTTCAGTTGCCCCGCGTGTTGCTCCGCCCCTGCCACCCTCCTCTCGCCGCTCCCTCCCACGTCGCGCCCGCGCCGCCGCTCCGACAACAAGATGTCTCCCCGCCGCCGCTCCACCTCCGGCTACCGCGGCGTTCGCGCGCGACCAAGCGGCCGCTTCGACGCCGAGATTCGCTGAGGCGAGGAGCGCATCCGCCTCGGCACCTTCCACACGGTGCACGAGGCGGCGCGCGCCTACGACGCCGTCGCCTTGCGCCTTGGCCGCTCGCGCCGCCGGATGAACTTCCACGATGTGTGGACACGGTAGCAGGCGGAGCAGCTCGCGCCGCCATCGCCGGCCGTCATGCGCGAGCAGCAACGGCGCCAACGCGAGCTCGAGCAACGGCTCCTCATCGCAGAGGGCGACGAGCGCCTCCGCCTTGAGTGGGCGCGGCAGTTCCCGGAGGACGTCGCCGCGATGGAGGCGTTCTACGCGCAGAAGGAGGCGCAGAAGACGGCGGCGGCGAAGAAGCAGAAGGCGAACCGCGAGAAGCGCCGGGCGGAGTCGGCGGCGAGGAAGATGGCGAGGGCGGAGAAGGTGGCAAGGAAGGCGGGGGAGAAGAAAAACGGCGCCGGACCGTCGACGATCGTCCTCTTCTCCTCCTCCTCCTCCTTCGAGTGGACATCTACTCCGGTGTCCGACACTACTCCGGCGTCCGACAACACCCATTCGTCGGACTTTGATTGGGACTCGGAGTAAATTTAGGGTAGTTTTAAATAAAATGTCGCTGTACCGTCGAACTTTTAATATATTTCGTATTTTCAGTTAATTTTTCATGTTTTGTTCGATCTGTTTTGAACCAAAAATGATCAAAATAGTCGTTCGCGTCGCGCCGCGCGCTGCACAATGGCGCATCCGATGGAGGAGCACTTTTACCGGCGGAGCACACGTCGCAAAATGGAGCGTCCGGCGAGGCAATTTTCAGCGCAGCGCGCGCTATCAGTTTACAGCGCGGCGGAAGCGAGATTTAGCGCGCCGTTTTTTTAGTGCGCGCGTTGGAGATGCTCTTATCATAGAGAGCGCCGACCTATGCCTGATCTTCATACAGAAGCCATCCAGAAAAAACCTGCCAAGCTCCGCGAACAGATCAGCGCAACGCAGCTTATTTTATCAAGTCAAAATGGTGGTTGGCTCACCAAATCCAAGTCTCGTAGCAAATGGTCACATCCTTGACAGCCAACCACTCCAAGACAACAAAGATTTTTTTTATACTACCCCCATTCTAATAAATAAGGTCTATATTAAAGAAAAAAATAAAACTATGTACAGTTTAACTAAGTTTTTAGAATAAATTATTAATATGTTTAATATAAAATTAATATTTTTGCATACATAAATGTACTTTCATATGCTATCAGCATGATACTATGTTTCTAAGGGTTTAGCTCAACTTTTCTGAAAATATAATACTCCGTAATTATTTATTAAAATTGGAGTAATTATTTTACTTTAACCATCGATCAATTCATAATCATCAACATACATATTAAAAAAATTGCAAAAGTAAATTTTGGATCACCTAGCTACGACTACAATCACACAGGAACGAGCCGAAGTCACACCCTCAATGTTCACAGGGCAGGGCAGGGCACACATGGCACGACCACTGTGGATCGCCATTCGAATCACTACTCATTTAACAAATGTTACCCATACAAGACAAACTTTGCCTCGAAATAGATCACGAATGACAAGTTTCACCTACTCACCTGCACCACCCAAGCGTACTACGGCACACCCCTCGATGGATGCACGCGCCAACAGCTTTCATACGGCCAATGCTTGCGGAAAACAATCCAAATGCTTCGTAGCTTTCCTATTATTACCTCTGTTCAAAAAATACGCTTTTTTCTATAATATATATCTTTTAAAAATGCTAAACTAGCTTTTTAAAAAGTCCTATATCTTAGAACGGAGAGTAGTTCAGCGCGCTGAGAGAGAAACGGTGCAAGTTTCCACCGAGAAGATAAAAAAATGCAGGACCGGAAGCTATGCATGCACCGTAATTTCTGCCGGATTTTTTTTTGGAGCAACCGGCATTTTTATTAAGCAAGAGGAAAAACTATACAAGGGTACAAGAATAGCATGTTTATTTTAAAGTGAAAACATGCGAGAAACCACGACGCCAAAACAAACAAAAGCACTCTAATCCGGCCCGGCCGGAAAATTCTGCTTGGCGACGGCAAAGCTCGCCCTTGCAAGCGATGCCACCTCAAGGTAGGTGAGACGGCGACCCGTGAAAATGCGCCGTTTGTTTTCTTCCAAGCGTTCCAAAGAACACAGAGAAGACGTTCACTAAGCCGACGCTTGCCAGCCCCTGGCTTCCCGGCGATGATGTCGTCCCACCAATCGGAGGTGGACTCGTAGGTTTGACCGTGCGTGACAAGACCGTCAATGTTTTCCCTCTGAACGAGAGTCCATATGGCCAAGGTGAAGGGACAGTCCTTACAAAGATGGGTGGCAGTTTCCGGAGCAGACAAGCACAAAGGGCACACAGGGTCATGGGGACATCCCCTAACGGCAAGCATGTCAGCAGTGAGAAGCTTCCCATGGAGGGCAAGCTAGGCGAAGAGCTTGCATTTGGGTTCCGTGTGCGCCAACCAAATCTTCTTTGCGTCGAACTTGGCAAAGCAGCCGAGGAACTACATATGATATGCAGAGCTAGCGGAATAGACACCCTCGGAGTTGATCGTCCAGGTGATGGTGTCCGGTACGTCCGGGGTAAGGTGCATGCCCGCGACGACCTTCCAGACCTGCATGTATTGCTCCAGCTGGACTGGGGTTGAAAGCCTAGCAATGGAGCGAATCCAGTTGCCGTCTTGCATCTCTTTTGCAACATGTCTTGCTTTCCTAGAGGCCACCTTGTAGAGATCCGGGGCCCACAGCCGAATAGGACCGTGTTCCGACCAAGGGTCGAACCAGAAGGAGGTGGATTCATCATTTTCAATGGTAATCTTCGTAGCAGCCCGGAAGAGATCCATGTCCACTTCATCGCAAGGGAGTTTAGGGTGTGTTTGGTAGCCCGGCTGACCTCAGATATTCTCATCTCAACCCAGATTTTTTCAGTTTTCTTTGTTTGGTAGGTCGGGTCGGCCCAACTGGGCAGTGCCCACCTCACCCGAAAAAGAGCTCTCAGCCCTGCCCGGTAGAGAAGCTCAAATCGAGCTTCGCACCTGGGCAGGGCTGACCTCGCCCGGAAAACTCCCCGCGCGTGCCTCGCTCGACCGAGACCAACAAGGGTCACACGCCCGACCCCTCATTCCCCGCCCTCGAACGCTCTCTATCGACCCGACGCCCACCTGCGCGCCTCCCCAACGACCGCCTGCGCGCCTCCCGGACGCCCGCCTGCGCGACGCGGCGCCGTCTCCCCGACGCCTGCGCGCCGCCTCTTGACGCCGGCCTGTGCGGCCACTCTACTGACGAGCTCAGCCATGAGATGGACGAGCTGAGGCCATGAGCCAGATGAGCTTCGGCCTCTCCATTGAAGAGCTCCGGCCACGGCCACGTACCACCTCCGCCACGACCACGGGCCGGCGCCGCCACGGCCACATCCACAGGCCAGCGCCGCCACGGCCGGCAGGGATCCGATTGCTTTTGTTTTTTAATTTACAGGGACTCGATTGCTTTTTCGTTTTTCTTTTCAGGGGCTTTTGTGTAAAACTAGTACCTCAGCATGGTTGAAGACATGGCTGAGCACCAAACAGCTTCTTGGTCCAGCATGGTTGAACCCACCCGACCCACCAAATACATAGCAAAATCTGACCCCAACTTGCATAGGGTGAACATATCTCGGCTAAGAAAGACAATCCCAAGTGAACCGACCTACCAAACACACCCTTAGAACCTGCCCAGGTTCGCTGTGGGTCGATCAGTCCATTGACGCCAAGGCCATCGCAGGTGAAGGGCGCGGCCTGAGCACTCGAGGTCCGGCATGCCGAGTCCCCCCAGATGGTAATCTTCGTAATTACTGTCAGGATGTAAGTTCTTGAGTACTTTGTAATTACTGTACATGAAAAGCTGGTCAAGTGACACGACAGCGGCAGTGAATAGAGAAAAAGAATGCAAAAGAAGAATCCATGATAAAGCGTTCTGTTTCTAGAATTCTAGTTGGCCGAAGAAGAGGACGACATGACCCATGACCCATCCATCACAGGGGGCATCCGGCCGAGCTTGGAATCCCACCTTGTTTTGTGGGAGAATCATGCAGCGTCGGGTGCACGCTTCACACCAAGGCCGTTGGTGGCTAAAAGATGCTTCTCTTTTTTATGCCTTTTGGTTCAGAAATATGGCATGCGTTTTATCTTTTGAGAGGGGTAATTTAGGTGCATCGTGCATGCTCTTGTGTTTCAGATGTTTACAACAAACTTTTGCTAGATTAATCGAGAATTAAGTTAGTTCTAAATCACTTCTAAAACCGTTAGATTTACATTGTGATTTGTGCAAATGAAAATTGCATATTTTTCAAAAAGGAGGCCGAACGATGCAATTTTGTTTCCAATTGCACATTTTTTTCTAACTACACAATAAGTGAACGGAAAATTAGATGACCGGCAATTACTTCTATCGATCGAGAACTAGCCACATCGTTAGAAAAAAAAAACATACTCCCTCCATTCTAAAATAAAAGCTGCTTAACATTTTGTAGATACTAATGTATCTATAATTAAAATATATCTATATACATCCGTATCTTAACAAAGTTGATCAGCTTTTTTAGAGATGGAGGGAGTACAAAACAAGTATTGTGACCATTTCAAAAACAAGTAGAGTACTAAAGTCGTGTAACAAACAAAGTATGTTACTCAAGAGAATACTATGGTGGTGTGCTGGTTAGCTCAGTCCTCGTCTCTCAAGCTACCTACCAACCCATTGCACTCGATGTTGCCGCTTGAGCTAATACTAGTGTATCAAAACTCATTCAAGACTTAAACTTACGTGATACAGTTTTCCTCCCGTCTCTCCTTCAGCCGCCGGCCTCAACCCTAGCCGTCTCCAGTTCATCCTCTTCCATAGATTGGTTCCCCCTCCTCCGGTCGGCTTCGCCGGCGTCGGGAGGAGTGGGGAACCCGATCTATGCGTGGAGTTTCGAATAAAAGTATAATTTTTATTAGATTATGTTAGGATTTTGGTAGTCGTCTTCTTGTTGGTTTCCCCTCAATGGAGATGGCATCGTCTGCAATAAGTGATCTTCGGCGTTTCGTTCGGCGACGAGATCTTCTTCTCGGCGTCAATGGTGGTGTTGAACAATCACAATTTTCTAGGTATGGGCCTTCGGATCTTGCTTCACCAGATGGATTTTGGATCTTTTGTCGTTGTTGCCGCGAGGAGGATTATCCTCGCAGTTTTTGTCCCGGCTGCTACGTCCTCGACAATGGTGATTCGTACTCTCGGCTCTCCATCGATGACGACAAAGCTAGTCGGTTATTATTCCCTGACATACTGGTGTTGGTACTCTTGCCGATGTTGTATGACTGCTTTAATGGTTGCGTGCGTGCACGCGGTCTTGGCATTGCGGCTCAAAAAAATATGGGAGATCTTTCATCGGTATCTACAGGTCTATGGTTCGTTATCTATCTTTGGCTGCCTTCAGAAGAGTACAAGATTGTGTTCTGGAAGAAGAAAGAAATTGAAGACCTCGAAGATTTGTTACTATCTTTTAGACTTTATTTTGTAATCGTTGGAGTCAGTTCATGTATCTCTACCATGTACTGTTTGTTGCTATGAATATATGTGGTATTGATTGTCAAAAAAAAAACTCATTCAAGACTTTCTTTGGGCATGCACAGGTAAAATATGTGGAGAAAAATGCAAAGTCGACTAGGATGTGGTTTGACACGCTACGCTCAATGGTTGTTGCTGCATTTGGATGAGTTCGTGTGTTATGTTCGCCTTCGGTGACCTTGCTTTGAATGGATTGCTTCAGAGAAAAGTTAGGAGGAGTGTAGTAACCCATGTGATGCGAGTATGGGACTTACATGAACCTCTTCAACACATATACTAATATCACCATTGGCAATGAAGCGATCAATTTTTTCCCCATTTTTTCATCTTACCTATTTTTTTCTGGAATGCTAGATTATGTGGATCACTTGCTACGGTTAATCAACATGGCCGTCATTATCGATGTGGTCAACCTCCAAGCCAAAGACTCCACTTTTAGAATCTCAGGAGTGACAACAAATATTTGGTCACCTTCTCCTACAAAAGCTCAATATTATGGGGCAATCACCATGAATTTTAAAGCTCATTGTTCGGAAGCATTGGGCACCTCCACAATGCAAATTGTTTGCATGGTTGATTATCCATAACAAGGTTTGTACTCAGACGATGTAGCTCGTCACGGTTGGACAATTGTGCAACTTGTCAGATGTGTAAACGTGTCCAGAAATAGCCTTCTTTTTCGATGCTGCAACTCCATTCATATTTGAAAAATGGGCCCTCATGGATTTCAATCGACATGCACCCGGAGGAATGAAATGGGATTGAGAATGCCAAAGATCGGTGGTTGGGCACACTTTTTTTTAGGTCGGTGTTCTAAGGAAGGCGATTGTTCCAGTGTTTCTTCTCGTCTCATGGCATGTTTAGGAATGAAAGAATGTGGGGGTCTTCCGCAACGTTTCCACTATGCATCCTTCCTTCAGTGTCCTCTCCTTCCTTCCTATGCTCAATATCATATATTTGGGATATGATGTTCACTCAGTAAGACTCACAGCGAACTATATGTAGTTTTATTTTCTGATGACTTTGTTAGATTAAGATTTTGTTTGACCAAAACAAACTCAAACATAGCAAAATATTATGCTTTAGTAGAGAGTTACTTAGCCTATAAGCATGGTGTTTATAAAAAAACATTGCTAGGATGATAATACACAAAACAAACCCCGAGAAAACACAAATTATACTTTATTAGAGGATACTTAATCTGTAAGCATGGTGATTGTATAGAGGAGAACACTGATCGGATGAGACAAAGGATCGGAGCACAAAATACAAACAACGGCATTTTGTTGCAGGGAAAACTACAAACAACACTAACTGTGCTCCACTAATCAAATTCACACTGCTGGCATACGGAGTAAGTGTCCATTGCACATTAACACCCATACATATACAGCTAATGCAATGTTAATGTCGATCAAACCATGGAGTACTCGTCAATATCTTACCAAATCTTCCAGTACATTTCCCTCAAAAAGAAGATCTTCCAGTACACTCGTACCAAACGGCTATAAATGCAAAAATTGCAAAATCTCACCTAAGATCTGTATACTCCAGTATAAAAATCAATGAGTGTATCCGTAATTACTACCTGCCATTTACACAGGAGATACTCCGAAGATTTACGTTTGGTGACACATTGCCACGTCACCAAACGGGTCCTCGTTGATCTGCTCCATTTTCCTGTATAAAATGGCACCATGGTGCAGCTCCTCTCATCGCAGCTTGCGACCAAGCCATTCGAGTCGATCACACCACACGCGCCGTCGTTAAGCCCAAGAAAGAAGATGTTCGGCTTCGGGCACCACCACAGCCAGGCGCCGCCGTCGTCCGGCCCGAACCAGATCTTCAAGATCTTCTGCCGCGCCTCCGAGGACTATGTCCTGGCCGTCCGCGACGGCGAGGTCGTGCTCGCCCCCGTCAACCCCAAGGACGACACCCAGCACTGGCTCAAGGACATGCGGTTCAGCACCACCGTCAAGGACGAGGAGGGCATGCCGGCGTTCGCGCTCGTCAACAAGGGCACCGGCCTCGCCGTCAAGCACTCCATCGGCCAGTCCCACCCCGTAAGTCTTCAGTCGAATTAATCAAGCACACACACATCCGGTTAATGATTTTGATTGATCCCGACATGGATGGATATCTCTGTATACAGGTGAAGCTGGTGCCGTTCAACCCGGCGTACGAGGACGCGTCGGTGCTGTGGACGGAGAGCAAGGACGTGGGCAAGGGGTTCCGCTGCATCCGCATGGTCAACAACAACCGCCTCGGCTTTGACGCCCTCAACGGCGACAAGGACCACGGCGGCGTGCACGACGGCACCACCATCGTGCTCTGGGAGTGGTGCAAGGGGGACAACCAGTGCTGGAAGATCCTGCCATGGGCCGAGGCGCACGCCGCCGTCGACTCCGGCGCCTGTGCCGGCAACGGCGGAGGGCCACCCGTGCACGCCGTGCGCATCTTCTCCAAGGCCAGCGAGGAATACAGCCTCACCGCCCGCAACGGCACCGTCGTCCTCGCGCCCACCAACCCCAGAGACGAGTACCAGGTACTACTGTGCCAGTACCAAAACACCATTTTTTATTTTGTTTTGTTGCGTCTTCTCTGAAATTATTTGCTGGACCTATATGAGCAGCACTGGATCAAGGACATGAGGCACGGCAGCAAGATCAGGGACGAAGAAGGGTACCCTGCCTTCGCCATAGTGAACAAGGTCACCGGCGAGTGCATCAAGCACTCCACCGGCCAGGGCCACCCGGTGAAGCTGGTGCCGTACAACCCGGGGTACCAGGACGAGTCGGTGCTGTGGACGGAGAGCCGCGACGTCGGCAAGGGCTTCCGCTGCGTGCGCATGGTGAACAACATCTACCTCAACTTCGACGCCTTCCACGGCGACAAGGCACACGGCGGCGTCCACGACGGCACCGAGATCGTGCTCTGGAAGTGGTGCGAGGGCGACAACCAGCGCTGGAAGATCCTCCCCTGGTGTAAGTGACAACGATCACATCGATAAGATACTCTATGTGCATCCATTCTTGAATTTGTGTTCTGACGATTTAGGTTGTTGTTTGCAGAGATGTTTTACCGGGAGAGCTGCATTGCCATCGATCGCCATGAGTTAAGTCTGGGGACAAGTCCCTACCCGTCGTCGTCGTAATCCTCTGCTTCTGCTGGCTAATAATGTTGCTGTCGAAATAAAACCGTGTGCGATGTATGGCAATGGTGTCTGAGTGAGTGTCGAGTTGTGACTGAACCGGCATTTCTGAGAGAGGAGGGGGGCCTGATTCTGAACTCTGATGTAACTCGTCTCTGTTTCTAGTACTGGGACCTGTACTGCTCTGTGACCTGCATTGTCTGTTTTAATTTTCTTCGATCTAATCAATGAATGGGCTCACCTATCTTGCACCTTTTTCGTACGTTTGTTGTTCGCTTGCTTGGTCATCTGCTGCCAACTTTCTTAGATCAATTCGGCTTGATTTTCAGTTAGGTGGATCTCTTTGCATTGCTATTTCTTTATCAGTATCATGAGGGTGTGACTGAGGCACTTGTTCACTACGCGGAGACGACTAAGCAGCCTGAGGGCTGAGCTTATGTGACAACGAAATCTTGTCGTCGTGGTCGTCAATTGTTATGGCCATATATTTCTTTTCTTAGTTTGAACTTTTATAGAGAGGAAAGGAAAAAAAAAATGTTTTCTAGAACAGAAGAGGTTGAGCATCCGGGTCGCTCACGCGGGGGATGCCGAGGTATGTGGACTATTCCCTCCTTCGCAAATTACAATGCCTATAGTTTTCAGTTTTAATTCAAAGTTTTTAAAATTTGAGTAACTATATAAAAATATATCAACATCTAAAATTTTAAGCGCACATAATATGAAAATATATTTCATGATGGTTCTAAAAATATTAATTTTGGATTATAAATGTTGACACTTTTTTCTATATACTTGGTCAAACTTTGAGAATTTTTAATTTATCCAAATATTGTAGGCATCCTATTTTGGGATAGAGGGAGTACTAAAGGTGGTTTGAGTCTTTGAGGCAATGAGGTATTTTCTTGGTGTTTCAGGATTTGTAGCAGCAGTATGCAAGTGGGGGCGACAAGACATGAGAAGTCCACAGTCTTACCTTTCGGGGTGAAAATCGAAGGTCTTGCTTTAATTATTTGTACTTAGCAATGATCTTGTTAAAGGTTTTTTTTTGAGTGCGGGGACTTTCTTGATGGTGAAAACCTATGATGTATGATCGGGTGATAACGCTTGTGCACTGTTTCCATTTTGGAGGCCGTGCTTTTGAAGAACTTGGTCTCGACGTTTTGTCTTGGTGGTGTTTATGTTGCTGCTATGAATACTGTAGCGAGACTTTTTTTTACCTTCTTCTATTTTTGGTTGTGTGCATTCGACTTCCATTAGGTTATTTTGTTGTTGCAGCGGCTGGATGTAAGTGATATCTTCGCGATATTAATATATTTCATTTATCGAAAAGAATAAATAGGGAAAAAGAAGATGTCCAACATATTGTTCTTTAGATACAAAAAAAATAAAATGTTACATGTGTGCTCAGGATTGCTTGATGCCGGCTCAAGAATTGTAATTTTTCAAGAAGAAAAAATAGCAACTATGAACATGTAGAAGTATTATACGAAAATATGAACATGATTTCCTCAATAAACTTTACATCATTTAGCTTTAAAAAATTTATTATATACACTATATTGTGGCAAGGAGATAGTATTAGCCTCACATTATGGGCTCATATACCCAAGTGTTTTTACCATAAAGAAGTTGCTTAGATTGTACAAAATACACACACTGAAATATGACATAAAATTATGTAATCCAAATTAGGTCATGTGTATGGATGTAAATAGCTAGGATAATTTGCTTGTCGAATCCCGTTCTGAATCCATTTTGAAGAATCTATATATGACTTTAGCGAACCTAACGGATAAGGATGCGATTCTCTGAAATGTCATCCACTAAGATGTACAATATAGCAAATAACATGAAACTATGGATTATCCAAAAAAAAAATTAATCAAGATTATATGAATGTTCCAAAGCGGATTATCTGATTTTCAGGTGAAAACCCAAGGTTAGTCAGACACGGTTATGGTTATCAAATTACTAAGTTTATTTGGCGAACATATTTAGCTTTGAATTCTATCACAGATGACCTGATGGTTCGATCAACTATAAAACATATATTTATACCATCTCGTAATGCTTGGATCTTATTCTAAACCATGCCTATATTTTTTTAACTTTTTTCTGCTAATCTAGAAGGTTATATCTATCTTAAGTTTTGTAGAATATAATCTCATCCTATGAGAATATTTATCCTATACATTTTTGTTTCTGGTCCAACAGCGTCTCATTTTGATTCAAATCCATGGTTTGATATATTTAAGTTCGAAACCACGAGCGGTGATTATCTGCTCCGTTTTGAATCCAAAGAATATTGTAAAAGATACTGCACAAGCATAATTCGATTTGTGTACATTCCTAGTCACATGTTTTTTCTTTGGCTTGTGGTCATTGCATGGTTCTATCTGGTAGTGAGGAAGATAAGAACTGCGTCTAAATTTTGCAAATCGGGCCAATATAAAATGAATCTAACACCATATTATTTTCTTGCAGGAACCAGAACGCAGTTTATAAATATAATCGAGTTTGGCCCTCCTTTTTTTGAGGGGAAAAGTAGGGACTTTATTCATCACTTTGAAACAGTGATACAAAATCAAGTGGTTGAATGAACCACACATTACGTCCAAACTGCTTAGAAATAGCATGAGCATCAAAGTTTGAATCCCTAAGGTTATAAATATAATCGAGTCTGGCCCTCTTGATAGGCAAATCCTATATGCCGACCAGTTCGACGCCCACTAACCGCCGCACACCCCACACGGTTGATGGGCCTAGCCCATTTTCGGGCCTTTTCTGTTCCTTTTGTTTTTATTCTCTTACCTTTTTCTTTTGTTTTTTCTGATTCTTTTTTTTGTTTTCTGTACTTTTAACGATTTATTTTAAAATATTTACATGTAAAAAAATTCATATTTTGGAATTTTCAATTTTTTGGAAAATGTTCATTTTCTGAAAAAACTTTCAACTTTGGAAAATGTTCTGATTTTTAAAATATTTGGATTTAAAAAATATTCAAAATTTTAAAGGAAAACATGAAAAAATAGATTTTTCCATAAAAATATCAGATTATAAAAAGAAACAGTATAGAAACAATAGAAAAAAAAGAAAACGAAAGGAAAAGAAAAGAAAAAGAAGAAAAAATAAAATAGAATAAAAATCAGAATTGCCTCCATGTTGGGCCAGAGCCCCATATGGGATCCAGATTTTATAAACGGGCCGTTTCATTTCATTTTTTCTGGATAATGGGCCGGTTCATTTGGACTGTGCTTTGCCAATTTTAGCGCGATCATCCTTTTATATTTTGAACGGGCACTGTCACCCGAATTTCCCAGTACGAAAGTAGTTCTAGCATCCTGGTGCAGTGATAATAATCGTAGATCAGCAGGAGCCCATACAAGATTCGCCGGGCTGCCTCGTGGAACCCACTAGCTACTTCCCTACCTCTCCAGCAATAATAGACAGAGATTCTTACCAAAACTACCAGAAATCGATCGCATCACGCAAAGCTACTCGTAGCTAGCTAGTGTGGCATAGCATCACGACTTCAACTTCTCGATCGTACCTAGTGTGGCATGGCATCACCTATCCGATCGAATCCCACCATGCACATCGACATCGTCCTCATTCGCTTATCACCTGACAGCGTAAGGTTAACGCCATGTACAGCAATGGATGTACCGGCCGGGCCGTCTCCTATAAATCCCCCGTCCCGTCGGTCGCCATGCATTGTCCAGATCGAGCAGCTATCTAGCCATGGATTACTACCGTCGCCACGAGAACTACGGTGGGTATGGAATGGCAACACCGGGGTACGGGATGGCAACTCCGGGGTACGCGCCGCCGGTGCCATACGGCATGTCTCAGGTGAACATCGAGGGCAACTGCGGTGGCCGTACCCTGCCGCCGCAGCCCACGGTGAAGGTGTACTGCCGGGCCAACCCCAACTACGCCATGTCCGTCCGCAACGGCAAGGTCGTGCTCGCGCCGGCCAACCCCAAGGACGAGTACCAGGCAAGCCTAATTAACTATAGCTAG
Organism: Lolium rigidum; assembly: GCF_022539505.1. Classification (NCBI taxonomy): domain Eukaryota; kingdom Viridiplantae; phylum Streptophyta; class Magnoliopsida; order Poales; family Poaceae; genus Lolium; species Lolium rigidum. Next base: position 319,461,463 of record NC_061514.1, read on the forward strand.
CTAGGACATCAGACTTATACCAAGGTTTCATCCTGAGTCAGTGTTTACTGATCAGTTTGACCTTTGTGTGTGTGGGTTAACTGCTTGCAGCACTGGATCAAGGACATGAGGCACAGCACCAGCATCAAGGACGAGGAGGGGTACCCGGCCTTCGCCCTGGTGAACAAGGCCACAGGGGAAGCCATCAAGCACTCCCTTGGCCAGTCCCACGCTGTAATCAAGTTTCTGGCTCCCTTGATTTATGATTTTCATAACCTGACATAACAAAAGAAAGTAGAACTGTGCACATGTGACTGAACTGAACATATATTGCACATCCAGGTTCGGCTTGTGCCTTACAACCCTGACTTCCTGGACGAGTCGGTGCTGTGGACGGAGAGCCGGGACGTGGGCAACGGCTTCCGCTGCGTGCGCATGGTGAACAACATCTACCTCAACTTCGACGCCCTCAACGGCGACAAGTACCACGGCGGCGTCCGCGACGGCACCGAGGTCGTGCTCTGGAAGTGGTGCGAGGGCGACAACCAGCGCTGGAAGATCCAGCCTTACTACTGATGGAACCACTGAATATGACTGAACCAGCCATGCTTGGTCCGCACGGAGCATACGTATTACTGGTACTGCAGAGCGATGCCTCCCTACACTCAAGAATATCGGAGCCGTCGTCTACTGCCTTCCGATGATGCGATCCACGCTGATGATATACAGAAGGTCGGACGACAAGAGCTCGTGTGCGGGCACCAGACGCTAGCTGTTGTGCTTGTACGTGTAATGATAATAAGTTAATAGTATGTCAATAAAGTAACTTTGAGTGTGATTCCTTCAAACAGGCTTTCCTTCCAAAGCAAAGATAAAATAAAATAAAATAAAACAGGAGTAGACACACCCGGAAGAAGCACCCTTGAATATAGACTAGAGGTGACATTAAATCTCCTTGTGAAACCACTGGACATCGCTGCACCGCACCCACCAAGACGTCACCGAAGGGAACCGCTCCGGTCCGTGGAGCATCGATCTTACCTGCAGCGTACACCAAGGACCGGAACGGTGGCAACTGAGTCACATGTAAAAGATAAAAGGCTAGTGGAACATCCGGGCATTAGATGCTAGAAATAGAGAGGAAATGGACATGTGCATTGCATTCATGCGTAAAAAATTTGGGAAATTTTCACGCATTCAAATAAAACTTGTTAAAGTGATTGAAGTTTCACTTAAGTTGATGGAACTAAAGTAGATCATCAAGTTGAGTGCTATAAACTTCAATGTGACATTTGCTAAAATTTTGTTTAGGGTAAAGATGATTTGATCTAGGGGTAAATCAAATGGAACTAGAACATTTACAACAACACATAATGGAAGGATCAAATAGATCTTCCAAAGAACATAGCATGACATTCCTTGAAACCACCCATTGCTTCAAATGAAGTGAAAAACATCTAAGAAGAAATAGAATAACCAAATCCTCATCCATATATTTTTCATGTCTTTATTCAATATTAATTCTTACCATGATCATCATGGTATATCTTAAACTCAATTCTTGAATTCATGACAAGGAGATCCACACTAGTCTTGTCATCAAGTCTTCCTTATTCTAACCTTCTCTATTCAAGTCTATTCTTTTACCAAACATTGTAGAGATATTATTAACTCTTGAGTTAGAGTTCTAGGATATAACCCAAGTTAACTTAGAACTGGTGAGTTTATGATAATCCTAAACCAACTAGAACAAATACATTAACCTTAAGAGATATGCATGCCATTATAAAACTAAAACCATTTCTAGGAAGATTCCTAATAACTAGTTATGATGGATAAAGAAGTAATAACTAGTTCTCTTAAGCAAATGATATGCTAAGGGAATAGGGTAGTACAAGTTGAACCTAGATTAACATAGGTCTTGACTAGCCAAGTGGAACCTAAGCCTATGTAACAAAAGAGACATTGTGAGCACATCATTAACCCTAAACAGATGCGCGATCGATTTCTACCATTTAGACAAACGCAAACAAACGCGCACGGATATTTTGAGCGTCCGAAATGCATCGCCCCATTAGAGATGCTCTAAAATATTGATGGTAACCAGGAGTGCATGCTTCAGATACATGGATGAACCGTGACCATGTGGGTCACGTGTGCTCTCTAGGCAGATGGCCTTCGTTGGTCCACATAGACCCAGCCCACCAAAAGTTACTAGTATTATTTAATAGGCTATACACCGTCTAGTGCTGCACATAATCATGCGCGTGAGACGAACAGGGGTGCCGCCCCGAGAGCTGGCGGCAAGGGGCCACGTTAGCCTGCCGCCCAGGCTCTGGCGGCATGGCCCACGGCTTCGACAACAGCTAACGGGACAATGATGGCCGCCTAACGTGCCGCCGCAGAGTACGGTGGCAGGGCCTGCCGCCACGAGCAACGGCGGTAAGTACCACGTGTCGCCTGGCAGACCTTGTCGCCACCGGGAGATGGTCCTTTTTGGCAAAAAAATTCGAAGGTGAATTTTTCTAGCAATTCGTTGGGCAGGTGATCCTTTCTGTCAAAATTTCAACAAAGTAAGGAAAGATGTCATACAGGGAAGAAAAAAATTGTCCGGTGTCAAATAAGTAACCTAAGGAACCTGATTTAAGGGAGTGTCCTATAAAGAATTTTCTCATAGATTTATGGGGGAGGGTGGCACCCATGAGCCAAAAGTCCGCGTGAGGAAACAAAGTTCCTTGTCTCAAGATGTGTAAAATTATTGAAAGTCTCAAAGACTGAAAAGGTACTAGATGCATACAAGGCAGTTGCAAAAGAACCAAAAGTATAGTTTATTCATTTATTAGATCCATCAGATGATACATATATGGTTTAATCATCGCAACAACAATAGTGAGTTGCATGTATTTCGTCACATTGGCTGATTTTAATGTTGTAACCTTTGTTCTTGCAGTACGCTCGACATTCCTCGATCTCACATTTTGGCATCTCGTAACAAGTTGCCTGATTAAAAGCCTCAGTATCTAGGAAAAAGAGTCAGAATAATAGACACAACTTAGTACTGAACACCGCAAAAGGCAAATTGTTAAATACATAAAATGATAATAAAATCTAGAACACTTACTTATGTGGCATGCCATCGTCGTAAAAATGACCAACGTAACTGCTATGCTTAGAATCCTTGTGGTGTGGATCATAAGAGCCATGAGAAGAGACTAGCTAGTCCTTGTTGTTTAGTTTTTGCTACTATAATGTTTTTCCTTTTGCTCAGATTTATATAGAGGAAAAAAAGAAAATCTTGCAGAATTAAGCCTTGCATTATTTGGTATTAATTTGGTTCCGCATAAATATAGAGGCAAATGAAAATCTTTGGAAATTAAGTCTTGCCTATTTGGTTACACCTAAAAACTGAGACAACAAAATGTTGGGCAATTAATTCTTGCCTATATATTTGGTCCTGCCTTAAAAAACACGAAAAACGAAAATCTTGGGAAATTAAGTCTTGCCTAAAATGGAGTTGTCTGCTTAATTCTTTTGCATTACTATTGTATTGTCAAATCTTGGAGAAAAATCAATTCTTGCCTATCTATTCATTGATGGTTTATTTCTTATCTGCATCTTGATCTCCTTCAAAAATATTTGAGAATCAATTTATTGTTGGAGAATGATAAAGAGAGCTCGTGGGTGCGGCGACCCGTCAAGATTTGCATCGCGCCCTTAAGATGTTGCCGCGCATGTCTCCACCATTATCACGAACCTTGGCGAGTTACTGACATGGTGGATAGGCAGTGGGTATCATACATCGGGCCCAACTAGGCAGATTTTTTCCTTAGTATCCGGAGAGTTTGCTATACCAAGTACTACCTTCATCCCACCACTTAAGGCTTATATTTTTTTTGGAAAAGTCAAAGCAATTAAAGTTTGATCAAAATTTTAGAATAATCTATCAATAAATATGATATTTTGTAGATAGCACATAAAAATATATTTCATTATCTATCTAATAATATTAATTTTGTATTTGACATTAATGATTTTTATAAAAACTTAGTCAAACTTAACATAGTTTGACTTTTTGAAAAAAATATAGGCCTTAAGCCTTGGGATGGAGGTAGTAGATGTTATTTAGACTGACACGACTTTTCTACATACTACATAACACCTCGCGCGTTGCCGCAAAATTATAGAAACAAATATAGCGAGAATAAAATTAGAACATATGAAGAGTCATGTCGGGTATAATAAGTAGCTTAATTGGTTGTAGAGAAGGTTGTTCATTAGGTGAGACGAACACAACTCTCAAAGTCTGCTTACCATGCCAAATAAGAAAATGATAATCTGTCCAACTTGGCCGCTAAATGTAATGTTCATGAGAAAAACTTGAGTATCTCGTTTGTTTGTCGTTCAGCATTTGAAGTTCCTGTTGATTTACTGCATGGACCATGGGAAACCTCAAATGTAGCCCGGGTTACATATAGCCCGGTTTCATTTTTCTTTTTTAAACATCAAAACTTTTGATTTCAAAGTTTTACAAAATTTCAGAAAAATACAAAGACATAGATAATGTTGTAATCTATCAATGTGCAAATGTTCATATTAAAATATGTTACATTTTGCACTCAGTAAAAATGACAAAATTTCACAAAATGACAAAATCGAGATTCTAGTGTACTGTTTGTTACTGTTCATCAATGGTGAAATCAAGATTTGTTATTTTGCTTAAAGTACAATATATTTCATTCCGAAAATTTACACAATTGTAGATTACCACATTGTCTATACCACATTTTTTTGAATTTTTATAACATATTTGAAACGAAAATTTCATAGATTTGAAAACCGGCTTACATATAGCTCGGGCTAAAAAAGTCCATTCTCATGGACTATATGCAATATAACTGGTGGAACTTCTAGTCTGCTTCCACTTATGTGAACAGCGGTAGTCCAAAAATGACAATGAAAATTTCATTAGAAATTGGCCATGCCAAAAATAAATGGGAAATGAATTTCATATTTAAACAGAAAATACACAAATGAGACAAATATTATAATAATTGACTAAAGTGATACTAATCATGTGACACATATCTTCCTTACTGGAACATGGCTAAAGAGCGAAGTACCAACTTAAAAGCATTATAAACAGAAATAACCATGATTCATGTACCAGCTTCAAAGGAAAGCTATATGACCATCGGTCCTCCGGAAGTCCAAAAGGTGCATTTGAGTTTCCTTAGATTTCAGGGATCTTCGAAAGAAAAGTTTCAAACCATGTTCCTAAAAAAGTTGGTAAAATAAAAACATTGAAAACCGAGTAGGAATGATAGAGCATGAAAAAAAAAGTTACACCTAGTTTGTGTGCGTTCCCGAGGGGATCAAATCTCCGATCCCCAGGTGCGCAGCCGTCCAATCCACGTGATGACTCCCCCCGTTTCATTAGTGCGCACGGAATTTCTTCAGCCACGTGGTGGACCCCACCTACCCAATGCAAGAAAATAAATCCTCTCCCTCCTCCCTGACGCTCCATCTACCCCGCGTGCTGCCCGAAAAAATCACAACAAAGCTGATGCCGGCGAAACCGATCTGTCGCGTTGGCCAACCGCCACTTCTACCAGCAGCACCTTCGCTGCAAAAAGCAATGCTACCACTGCTGTAAAATCCTCGGGCGAGGTCCTTGTATTAGACTTCTAAGATTGTTGAAGAAAATCATGTGTTGCAAATTCATAGACTAATGGGCAAAAGCAACAGGCAATTGTATCAAAATTTTCTTCACAGGTTGCAAATCCACATAACAATAGATTCAGAATCGATAGGTAATTGTAGGAAAACAAATCTTCGTAAGTTGCAAATACACATTACAATATGAGCAAAATTCATAGACAATTGTAGCAAAACAATTCTTTGTAAATTGCAAACGCACATAATAGTAGGTGCAAAAACAACAGATAATTGTAGCAAAAAAATCTTCCTAATTTGCAATTATAGAGAACATCGCAAAAAACCCGCAGGAAAGGTCGTAGAAACAATTTATTACTAATGCTACAAACTTACGGAACAACAATGTCAGAAAAAATTCTTCTTCGATGCCCTCCGCCAGGACGATGGAAGCATAAGGGGGCCCGTCGCAGCAACGCCAGCGGCCCGTGGGAGCATCGAGGGCCGCCCATGGGAGCAACGCTGACCACCCTGTTAGAGCATCGAGGGCCGTCGTGGGAGCAGCGTCGGTCGCCCGTGGGAGCAACGTCGGCCGCCCATCGCAGAAACGCCAGAGGCCCGTGGGAGCATCGTTGGCCGCCAATGGGAGAAGTGCTGACCACCCCGTCGGAGCAGCGTCGTCCGCCCGTCGTAGCAACGCCGACCGCCCGTGGGAGCATCGATGGCTGCCCATAGGAGCAACGCTAAAAACCCTCGTGAGCTTCTAGGGCCGCCTGTCTGAGAATCGAGGGCCACCGTGTGAGCAGCATCGGCCACCCGCCGCCCCTGGGAGGCTGGGAGCAGTGCCTCCCACCACTTTAGCCCCGTCGCCATCGACAATTGCAGAATCCGGCGACGCGCGTGGCGACTCTGCAAGCCCCGCATGGTCCCAACTCTAATGGAGCTCGCCCATAGTGCATGTGTGTTTGGCATGGAGGAGGTGGCCAGGGAACAACATGCGGCATGGTGGGCGGGTGGAGCAGACGAAGCTCGCCGGAGAAGCTCAGTGGGAGCATCAGCGTGGTTGAGTTCTTAAGTTCTTCTGCGGATGGAAAGGACGAGCAGATAAGGTAAGAGAATAGAGATGGAGGAGAAAAATCTTTAAGTTTTCCTTTTTTGTTTTCTTTTTCTGTGTTTCTTTTTTCTCGTTTTATACTTCTGTTTTCAAATAATTTTCGGAATTTTTAAAATTTTAAAATCTTCAAGTTTGAAAAAATGTTCCAAAAATGTTCATATTAGAAATTTGAACGAATTTTAAAATTTGAATGAATTTTGAAATTTGAAAGAATTTTGAAATTTGGACAAATTTTGAATTTGGACGAATTTCAAGTTTTGAACGATTTTTTTAGAAATTTGAACGAATATGAAAATTTGAGCGATCTCCGAATTTTTGAACAGATTTTGAATTTTGAATGATTTTTGAATTTATACAAATTTTGAATGATTTTTGATCAAATTTAATATCATTCATTTCCAAAATCTCTGTACAGAAAATTTTGAACAAATTTTGAAAACATAAAAAAGAAACAGAAAAAAGTTAGTTTAAGAAAACAGAAGTCCCAACACCATTGATGCTCTAACTGCATTCTAACATGATGGTGAAATCAACTAACACCGAGACACAGCCGCCGCCTCAACCCTAGCCGTCTCTGGTTCATCCTCCTCCATAGATCGGTTCCCCCTCCTCCGGTCGGTTTCGCCGGTATCGGGAGGAGTGGGGAACCCGATCTATGCGTGGAGTTTTCAATAAAAGTATTGTTTTCATTAGATTATGTTAGGATTTCGGTAGCCGCCTCCTTGTTCGTTTCCCCTCAATGAAGATGGCATCGTCTGCAATAAGTGATCTTCAGCCTTTCATTCGGCGACGAGATCTTCTTCTCGGCGTCAATAGTGGTGTTGAACGATTATAATTTTCTAGGTATGGGTCTTCAGATCTTGCTTCGCCAGATCGATTTTGGATATGTTGTCGTTGTTGCCGCGAGGAGGATTATCCTCGCAGTTTTTGTCCCGGCTGCTACGTCCTCTATAATGGCGATTCATAATATCGGCTCTCCATCGACGATGACAAAGCTAGTCGGTTGTTATTTCCTGACATACTGGTGTTGGTACACTTGCCGATGTTGAATGACTGCTTTAATGGTTGCGTGCGCACACGCAGCCTTGGCATTGCGGCTCAAAAAATTATGGGAGAACTTTTATCGGTATTTACAGGTCTATGGTTCGTTATCTATCTTTGGCTGCCTTCAGAAGAGTACAAGATTGTGTTCTGGAAGAAAAAATAAGTTGAAGACCTCGAAGATTTCTTACTATCTTTTAGGCTTTATTTTGTAATCGTTGGAGTCAGTTCATGTATCTCTACCATGTACTATTTGTTACTATGAATATATGTGGTCTTGAAAGTCAAAAAAAAAAAAAACTAATACCAAGACACATATACATATCTAGAGTTATAGATACATCCACTTTAGCATCAAGTAATATGAATCAGAGGGAATAGCTAAATTTGAGTAAGGGGAAAATTATTCCCATCTAGGATCAGTTATGGTGCAAATTGCACCGTGGATGGGGTCCAATCTGACCAGGTAGCTATTAATTCCAGCGTAGTTTGGAACAAATGCACATGCAAATGAAAACGGTTATTTATTTTACTTTATATGTTATGGTGCTAGCCATTCTTGTTGCTAGAGCCAAACAGAATGAGCAAGTAGACGGATTAATACCACATCTAGTGGATGGAGTTTTATCCATCTTACGGTACGCCCATAATATTATTATTTTCATTGAACATGATCTTTAGATAGCACTAAATATGAAATTATTTCTTTTGCATCTGCGATGGCTATCGGGTCTAAGATTAATTTTCATAAGAGTAAAATATTCTGTTTTGGTCAAGCAAAAGGAGGTGCAAGATAAGTATAGAGATATTTTCGGCTCTGAAGTTGGATCCCTCCTATTTTGAATCTTGAGAATTCCTATTCATTTTAGGAACGTGAAAAATTGTGAATGGAAACATGTGGCAGATCGTTTGAGAAGAACCTTAGTAACGGGATTGGTAAGCTGCTATCATATGGTGATCCCTTAGTGCTTGTAAACTCGTTGGTTACTAGTTTTCACGTGTCCCTGCAATCATTTTTAGTGATACCCAAAGGGGTAAATAAAAGATTGGATTTTTTAGATCAAGATTTTACTGTTAAAGCGGTGGCCACAAGAGAAAGTATAGACTGATTAAGTGGAACATTATATGCTATCCTAATGACCAAGATGGTCTTAGGGTAGAGGTATTGGCGATTAAAGCCAAGTGTTTACTCACTAAATGACTGTTTAAAAATGAAGAGGGGCGTGGCAAGAGTTATTACACAACACTATCTTCATTCTAAAACGCTAGGACAAGTAAAAGCTAAACCTACCTATTCACCCTTTTGGAAGTCTAATGAAATTCAAAGAAGGAGGAGGCGTTTTGGCTCATAGGAGCAAATGCTCCCATTATACAAAATAATTTAAAAATAATTTTGAAAATGACAAAAAATTCTGACATATTTTTTTTGGTGTACATCATGATATTTTATGTTAGTGCACAAGTTTTCGTGGAGAAACAACATTTTATGTGGCGTGTACAAAAAAGACAAAAAAATGTCCTGTACGTAGTTATGTTATAGCATCAAAATTTGTCTTTTTTACAGGAGCCACAAAAAATTTAGTTTTTTTTTAAACTTGTGTACGAACATAAAATGTGTAGATATACATGTAAAATTTTATTTTAGAATTTTTTGACACCTCGAAATGTTGATTCACATAATGAGAGCAAATGCTCCTATGAGCCAAAGTGAATATCCCTTCAAAGAAGACTTATTTTCTAGGGGTTCCATCATGATTGGGAATGGTTAGAGCATCTCCAGTCGCGTCCCCCAAACCGTCCCCCAAAGGGATTTGGGGCGCGCCAGACAAAAAAAACGTTCCAGCCGCGTCCCCCAAAGCCCTTTTTTGTCCGGCGCGCCCCTATACGGTGTCCGGCGCCCCGAGCCCGTCCCCGTCCCACAGGGGACGCACCGGGCACGCCGGACACAACGAAAAGCGAGGCGAGGAGGCGCGGGGCCGACGCGTCGGCGGTACGGTTAATTTTAACCTAACCGTCGCCTACCTCGCGACGGAAGTTATCCGCGCGCAGCGGCATCTTTGCCTTAATGGCGACGGAGGGGCGGGCGAGACGTCTCGTCGGTGCTGCGCGGCCTCCACGCGTCGCCGGCGTTCGCACGCCACCGCCCGTTCCCGCGCGATCTTCCCGCCTCTTCTCGTCCGTTCCCGCGCTTTCTTCCCGACGCCGGCGTCTATAAAAGGTCTCCCGGCTCATCAATGGTAGCCACCACACCCCGCCGGCATCAAACACATCCCTCGTCGCTCCACGGCCGTCTCCTCCGTCACCGCGTGGCAATGGCGAACCGCCCGGCGATGGCCACTTCCCTCCACCGCCGTCTCCTCCATTGACGAGCCGGCAGCGGCGTGCGGCACTCGAGGAGGCACTCGAGGAGGAGGCCCGCCAGCCGGCGTGAGGCGCAGCGAGCGGCGGATCTAGCGGCGTTCTCCACCCTCGCCTCCGCGGCCGAGGAGGCCGCGGCGGCAGCAGCGTGGCAGAGAGCGACGGTGCGACACCGTTGCGGCGTTCGACGCCTCGACGGGACAAGAGGCGCGACGGCGCCGTGCACGGGAGGAGATGGAGCAGCGATGGGCCGACGAGCGCCGGCGCCGGCGCGATGAGCGGCGGCGCCGTTCCGTGAACGGCGTGACTCGATCGAGCGCCGGCGGCGTGAGTCGATCGAGCTCCAGCAGCGGCGACGGCGGAGGAGCGTCGGCGGCCGGGAGTCGGCGCTTACGGCGCTATGGGGGAGGCGGGCGGAGCAGTTGGCGGCGGCCGACGCGTTTGCGGCGGCGATGATGGAGGCGCCAACAGATGTGGAGGAGGAGGCGCCAATGGAGGAGGAGGCCGAGGTGGAGGACGACGACGACGACGACGGGTTCGACTGGTCCGACGACGACGCCCCGCACCCGGACGAGACGGCCGATCAGCAACGCGCCCTCGTCGAGTCCTTCGAGTCGGAGAAGAAGCTCCAGGACGACGCCCGTGCCCGCGAAGAGGCGCAGATTCGTCGCGCCGTCGAGCTCTCCCTCCGGGCGGCCCGGCGAGGAGGGCGGAGGAGGACTATCGGCGGGAGCGGCACCGTCCGGCCACCGCCGAACGCAGGGAGAGGAGGCGCGCGCAGGAGGAGCTGCGGCGTAGGGGAGGCGACGATGGGGGCGGGGCCGTCGAACGCGCCGCCGGGCGGTCGATAGTCTAGGTTTAGATGAAATCTAGCCGTTTTCATTCAAACTTTGTAATATATAATCAAAATTGAATGAAAACCTTTATTTTCGTGCACAAATATTCATTTGGGGGCGGCGTTTGGGGGACGCGGCTGGGGAGCGACGTCCCCCAAACGCGGCACGAACAAAACACGTCCCCCAAACGCTCGATCCGGCGCGGTTTGGGGGACGGTTTGGGGGACGCGACTGGAGATGCTCCTAGATACTTTTTTTCGGAAGGCATATGGTCAGGGAACCATGCTATAGCGCAACAGTATTTGTCTCTATACAATATAGTTCAACAAAAAAATCTGTTAGCTGCGAATGTCATTTCTTGTTTTGCTACAAATATAGATTTTATAAGAAACTTAATCGAATATAAATGGACGAGATGGTTACACTTGGTCAGTCGTTTAATATGTTTAAACCTGACCCAAGAAAAGGATGTATTCCAGAGGAACTTAACTACATCGGGTAGGTTTACTGTGAAGTCTATGTATCTTGATCTTTCAGACATAATATATTTTAGAAAATACATATGAAAGATTAAAGTTCCACTGAAAGATAATAAATTTTATGTGGTTCTTACATATAAAAGTTATCTAAAGGAATTGGCAAAGTAATACTTAATTTTTTTGTGAGATGAAAAAAAATAGAGTGCGTGCTTGCAAAAACGATTTGGCACATTCTCCATTTTTTCCTTTGGAATTTCTCCATGGAAAAGTAGTATTAATATTTTCGGTAGCTAACTAAATGGTGTAAGCAAAATAGCCGAAGGCCACATCAGAGTCGGTGACTTGATGTTTGCGCCCTTGAATGGGAAATATTGCATGCTTGCAATTACCTTACCTTTAACAAATCATATCATGCTTCATTTTTGCATGTTATCCCTCTTGCTATTTATTGGACTCGTACGTGGTTATAGCTACAGCCGGAGGAGCAACAGCTAGAACATGGATTTTTGGTGCACCCTACAAGAAACGGTTGCATTTGATTTATTCAGTTGGTGTGGCTGGGTAGCTTGATCGCAGGCTCATATGTTAATATATTGGTGCCTTACTATTTTTTTAATCTCTTCTTAGATGTTTGATCCACATATCAACCTTGAGTGATCCTTGAGCTGTAATAAGTTGTACTTTTATTACTCGGGGACTTCTCTTTTCAATAAATATAATAAAGGTTGTATGCATCTATTCGATGATGAGGGCGAGGTGGTAAAACCATTTCAAATAATTTGTTATGGTGTTTCCTCATGTGGTTCAAAGTGATTGATGACAATAGGGTAGGGTGTTGAGGTGAGAAAGGAGCATCCATGTTTGATGAATCAAGGGTCAAGGCTGTTGGCAACAAGTCCAGTGTTTTAGGTAAGGAGCAATGATAATCACACAATGTGATATATACATTTTTCTTCAAGAGGAATAACACTTGTTATGCGTCTTTGCATATTCGAAAGGGATGCAACGCCAGTTTTGAGAGAACCATGTCGGTGAGGGTGTGTCACACCCGGTGACATTTTACTCTTTGTTATGAATGACTGTTTTTTTTTCCTTTAGTCTTGATCCGAGCGAGCGTGTGAGTTGGTTGAATTAAAAGTTTCAATAACACCTGCAAAATTGGCATATCTATCAGTGTGGTACATTTAAAACTGGTTAAGTTTTCATTGGCTGGACCTAGTCGATGATGGGTCTGCCAGAACCGTTTCGTGGGCCTCCTATCGTTTGCTTCACACGAGTCATATGCCCGCTCGGGAGCTGCTATGTGCCTACCTGGTCGGCGCCGACACGGTGCCGCACACCCTCCAACCCGACGGCTGTTAATTGGGCCACGGCCCATCAGGTAAACGCGTTATTTTATTTTTTTCCTTTTTCCTTTTTTATTCTTTATTGTGTTAATAGTTTTGTTTTTTTAAACTAAATTTTTTCTATTTCTTTTTTATGTTTTCATAATTTGTTCAAAAAAATTCGTATATAGATTTTGGAAATGAACGATTTTAATTTTTTTCAAAATTTAAAAATCGTTCAAAATTCAAAATTTGTTTAAATTTGAAAATCGTTTAAAATTCAAAATATGTTCATAAATTGTGAGATCGTTCAAATTTTGATATTCTTTCAAATTTTGGAAAATTCGTAATAACTCAAAATTCTTCCAAAATACAAAATTCGAAATTCGTCCGAATTTCAAAAATCGTTCAAATTTCTAATATGAACATTTTTAACATTATTTCAAACTTGAACATTTTTTCAAATTAAAAAAAATCGGAAATTATTTGAAAACAGAAATATAAAACGAGAAAAAAGAAACACACAAAAATAAAACAAAAACAAAATGGAAAACAGAAGAGCAAACCCGAAAAACCAACAGAAGACTGAAAAAACGAAGAAACCTTCATCAAACGAAAAAAACCGAAAGGAAAAAACTAGAGGTAAAGATATATATGGACCAGGCTCATGCCCCGTAGAGTGTGTGCAGCGATCCCTATACACCGACCAGGATCCGCCTGCCCTCTCGCCCGCGGCCAGAAAGCAACGCTCGGTTTCTCTTGTAATTGGGTCTGGCCCAAGCGAGCGATGACAAGCACACCGTGCCAAGCGAACCATGTGCATCGGGGGGTGCTGTACGCCGACCTGGTCGGTGCGGACCAGGCGCCGCACACCCCCCAGGCGGGTTGTTGGGCCGGCCCAACATTCCCACTCTTTCTTTTTTTTGTTTCTTTTGCTTTTTTGTTTTTTCTGTTCAATTTTCTTTTTACGTTTTTTAAAAGCTGATTCTTTTTAGACCCGATTTTAAAAATTATTTTAGTTTTTCTGAAATTTAAATATTTTTAAAATTTGAACATTTTTTAGATTGGAACAATTTTCAAATTGGAACAAATTTTAAATTGGAACAAATTTTAAAATTGAACAAAAAAATTCAAAATTTATTATTTTTTATATATGAACAAATTTTGAATTTGAACAATTTTTTTATTTGAACAATTTTCGTATTTGAACAATTTTTTTATTTGAACAATTTTCGTATTTGAACTATTTTTTATTTGAACAATTTTCGAATTTGAATTTTCTCAAATATTTGAGATAAAACATTTTACATTTAACTATATATTTTAATTTAAAAAATTAAATCTTAAGAACGAAAAAAACAGAAAAGAAAAATAAACAGAAAATAAAAAGAAACAAAAAAGAAAAAACAGGAATGAAAAAGAAAACAGAAATGAAAAAGAAAAGAACAGAAAAAGAAAAGAACAGAAAATGATCTCAAAAAAAGAAAACGGCCAAGTGGCCCAACACCCGAACTGGGCCGGCCCGTACCGCGCGCGGGGGTGTGCGGCGCGCGGTACGCGCCGACCTGATCGGTGTATAGGAAATCCGATGTGCATCCACATCACTACGTATTACAGCTCTGTAACAAAATCCATTTGGTCTAGCAGTACCGATCCATCATGCATAGTTGCATTCCACATGCACGTCCCCAGCGAACTATACATATAGTGCCGGAAAAGGTACGGAACTTTTTTGTTGTTGTTGAAAAGAGTTCATGATTTATTTAAAAGTTTGAATTTCAAAAACTGTTCACTCGATAAAGTAAATATAGATTTTTAAAACTGTTCACTCGGTGAAAAAGGTTCAAATTTAAGAAAGTTCAACTATAAAAAAATGTTCACATTTCAAATTGTTCATGAAAATTTAAAATGGTTTGGATTTTAAAAAATGTTCACGGTCTAGAAAGGTCCCGATTGCAAAAATCTTCAAATTTCAATATTGTTCATAATTTTAAAATTTAATAAAATTGTTCACAGGGTCAAAATTGTTCACAAAGTTAATAAAATTTCTTAAATTTTTATTTCCAACAATTGTTCACGAGTTTAAAAATGTTCGTGGGTTAAAAGATGTTCACAACTTAGTAAAGTTTTCCATAATAAATCATGATTTTAGAAACGGTTCACAGATTCAAAAAAGTTCATAGTTTCTAGAAAAATTACTGCTTCAAAAAATAAAAAGAGAAAATAAGAATAAGAAAAAAAATATGTTTCCGTCAAAAATATGTTCACAGATGGAGGAGTAAGAAAGGTTGCCATGGGGTAAATGAATCAGGGAAGTTTTCACCTGAGATCCATGATCCATGTGAGTTTCTTCCATGGCCGATCTAGATCTTCGTTCTTCCCCGTCTATTTTTTTCCATCTTCTTTTCTTGTTTCCGAACAGTGAGGAACAGTGCCGATTCCCTTGTTACAGATAGTTGAGAGAAAACACAAGCAACGACATGCTGTGCAAGAAATAAAGAAGATGCGTGATGGGATTTCTTTATTTCGTCTATGTTATGTTGTGTCCATGTATCCGGACATCATACGTGATGAGCTTTTAGTATTGTTTGGCCCATTACTTATCCGGTAGAGAGATTCATTACAGCCCGGTTTTTCAGCTTGTCTGGTTTTTTAGCCAAGGGGAAACATGGAGAAACAAGCCGGAAAAGGAGGAAGAAAAGAAATAGGAAAAACAAAGACACGTTCCCTGATTGGTCAAAAGAAATTCGAGTGCTGACGAAAAGAAAAACACTCGAGTGCTAAATAGATAGTCCCTTAAAATGTAGCACTAAATTAACGCCATTGACTATTGATATCTGTTTCACATGCGTGCGTAGGTGCAGGCGAGTCCACGTTGGCGGACGACGTGGGCGCCGACGAGGACGGCAACACGTACGTGACGGACGTCCTGGGCAGCAAGATCTGGAAGGTGAGTCCGGACGGCGAGCCGCTCTCAATCATAAAGAACGCCACCTTCATCCAGCGGCCCGGGACGTGGAACAACCTCATCGGCCTCAACGGCATCATCTACCACCCAAACGGCTACCTCCTCGTCATCCACACTACCGGCGGCGATCTCTTCAAGGTGGAGCCGAGGACGGGGGCCGTGAGCGTGGTGAAAGTGCTGGGCTCGCTGAAGAGGGGCGACGGGCTAGAGCTGCTCTCCCCGACGAGGCTGGCCGTCGCCGGCATGCCGACCCGGCTGGTCGAGAGCACCGACGACTGGGAGACCGCGCGCGTCACGGGCCGGTACGTCGGGCCGGCGCACAGGGTCGGGACTTCGGCGACGGTGAAGGACGGGGACGTGTACGTCAACTACGTCTTCGGATTCGGGCTCGGCAGGAAGAAGACGCACGTCATTGGTAAGGCTGTGTTCGCACCTTTGTAACTACAGTACTGCTAGCTTTGAGAGCCTAGCTTGCATCCTCGGAAAAAGCCTGACGGCTTGCATCAAGCTCATGATGATGTGTTAGAAGTTACGAATTAAGGATAAGTCCAATCAATATACGTATGGGGGATTGGTTTATTCCTGGACATTTGGCGCGATAAACAATAATGCAACGATAATTTATTGTGTAAAGTGTTGTTGTCTTTGACTAATTATGCAACATACGTGGTCCCTTGTGTTGGTCCGTAAACGAGGTTATTCTTTTCCGGATTAAATTCATGCACAAATATGCTTTAGTCCCGGTTGGTCGAGCGGGACCTTTAGTCCCGATCCGGTTACTAGCAGAGACAAAGGACACTCCACGTGGCTACGATACAACATTTGGGCTGGAGGACCTTTAGTCCCGGCTCGTAAGCCCAACCAGGACTAACGATTATTTTCTAAAATTGTTTTAGTTTTTCTAATTTTATTTTTCTAATTGTTTGACTCGTTACTCTCTCACTTGGATCATTTTTAACACTAATTACACTTAATTTTTAGTTAAATTCTATACTTGGTCACATCCAGGACGGTCAACCATCCTCACACTACTCCACCCTCAGCACGCTCAACTCCTCGGTTCTTTCCTGCTGTGCTCCCGCGAATGTGATTGTACCTTGTTGTAAATACTACCATATCAATCCTATTAACTCTTATACCATTCTGTCACATTTTTTATTTTTTGAAAAACCAAAAACAATTATTTAAGTAAAAAATAATGAATAAGATAATAATATTGAATTCCAATGAAAATAAAATAAGTAATAAAACTATTTATTATTATTATTATCAAATAATATATGAATTATTCATATAATATGGCATAATTAATATCTTTAAATCTGTAAATAGAAATTGGACAAATAATATATCCATTATTATCAGAAAAATGTGGGGAATTCGAATATGAAATAATTTTAATTTTATTCATTTTTATTAATATTATTATCAAATAATATATGCATTATTTATATAATATAGTATAATTAATATCTTTAAATATGTAAATTGCAATTGGACAAATAATATCCATTATTATTAGAAAAATGTGGGGAATTTGAAATAATTTTATTTTTATTCATTTATTATAATTATTATCATCAAATAATATATGCATTATTCATATAATATGGCATAATAATATCTTTAAATCTGTAAATCGCAATTGAACAAATAATATATCCATTATTATTAGAAAAATGTTAGGAATTTGAATAATAATAGAAAGATTCGATATAAAGACGATTCATAGGTTCATACAAATATAGAAGTGTAACACCCCAACTTTCAAAACAAAGCAAAAATGAATTTCCTTTTTCCAAAAATGAGAACCAACAAAAACTTTTCTTAAATAGAGTGCTATGTGCTCATCCATATTACTTGTGCTTCTGCCCTGATGAGTGTTAGTATGCTTATGTGATAAACCCTAAAACCCTAAAGTGATCAAGTGAAGATCACAAACCAAATAAAATTAAAGGAGAAAGAAATCAAATAAGAAAAACCCTAAACCCTAACCTTTTCAAAAATCATTTGGAGCTATTTTGAGAAACCTAAAATAAAGAAAAACAAACATATGTGGGCCTATAGCCCTAATATATAAATCTTGAACCTTACCTCTTCCTATTTTGCTAAATGGTGGTGAACCATTGCAAAACTTATTAAACCCAAAACCACATCCCTCTGGTCATCAATCTTTGAGAAATAAAATAATAAGGAAACATCTTATTCAAGAAAGAGGCATATATGCCTATGGCTATTTTTGTAAAACTTTACCCTAGGCCTTTCTACCTGTATTGAGAGAATTGGGAACCTTCACAAACCTTATCTAGCACTTCTCAAATACACTCCAAAGTGAAACCAAGGATTTGTGAAAAGAAAGTAATAATGCCATAGAGGCATATGAGAGCAAAATATCAAATTTGTGAAATTGAGGATCTTGACCCTAGACTGGAAGTTGAATGGTTGGATCACTCCTATATACCTTTTCAACTCTCAACAACATCAATTGGGTCAAGCCTAGTCAAATTAAAATTCAAAGGCCACATATGCATAAGAAGCATATATGACACATAGCCATAATACACAATCCTTGCCTTATGACTTTAAACCTTACCCAAATGATGTGAAACCATCTCCCAACCTAATCTAACACTAAATTGACCCTAACCCATGCCCAAGTAAAACAATGGGAACAAGTTACAAGTCTAATGAAATTTGACACATAACCTCTTATGTGTTTTGGCCAAATTTACAAATCTTTGAGCTAGACCTTTTGGAATGGTTTCAATGGTTTGAAAATATGTCTAAACTAATAAGAATCACTTTTGAGTCGAGAAAAGTCAAATCAAATAGAGGGAAATCAAATAGAGAGAAAATTCCACTCTCCCTCACATACACATAGGGCCAATTTATCAAACCTTGACCTAGGCACCAACCTTGTCTCAAAATGGTTGGAACCTTTCACCTCACTCAATCTAACATCAAATAAACCTCACTCTTATCAAAATGAAGCCAAGAGGAATAGATGCATAAAAGTGAGAAAATCACAAAACCCTCCCATAGGGCTTATGCCATTTTTTATAAATTTTGACCCTAGACCATTTTGGCCTTCACCATTAGTTGTATAATGATACTAAACACTTATTACAACTTTTGGAATCAAAGAAACACCATTCAAATGAATTTCAAACTCAAATTTGGCTCACATGCAATAAAGGTCAAATCTGCACTTTATATTCTGGTCACTACTTTGAGCCTCTCTATTTCAAGTTTTTCCAACTAGACTTTCCCAACTCTTTGCATGTCATCCAAGAGCACATCAAGGTGAACAACTTTGGTAAAGAGCACCATGCCAAAATCATTGTTGATCACTAACCATGCTCATCCAAAGTTGGCACTTTTTATTAGGGGGAACAATCTCCCACTTATCAAATTTTGCCATTCTTTGAAATTCTAAATTCCACCACCACCTCTCTTTGCCTCTAGTCATTTAGAACCAAACCAAATACATCCTTTTCAAATTGGTCAACCCTTTTAAATTAAATCAAATTTGGACAAAAAGTGAGGAATTTCAAATAGGGAACTATACCAACACTATTTGCAATAGTGTTTGCCTAACCCTACCCTGCCCCAAATCACTCTCTCTGGTTCCCTTGACCTTTCTCACTCTAGCCAATCCACATAAACCCTAAGGGGACAAACAAACATAGTGTGTGCATGGCCATGCCGGCCATGTCACACATGGACATACATCCCTCCTCTCCTTCCCTCACCAGCCATGCCCACCATGTCCTCTGGCTCCACCTCACTCCCCTGCAACCCCCTGTGCCTGCCATTGCCGGAGAGGAAGCCCACACGCGTCAGGCAACGCGCGCCCAGAGTGCCCAGGGCCATGCCGAGGACGTCGTGCGCACGCCCGTGGACATGCCCGGGCCATGCGTCGCCTCGCCGCAGCACACTTCCCCCGGACCCCCTGGCTACGCGTTGAGCATCACCGCCGCACCCTGAACCCTCCTGACACGGTCCCGTGTCCTCGCGCCACCTGTCGCCGTCGACACCGTCGCCGTTTTCCCGCGGACGCCGCCGCAGACCTGGACGCAATGCGCGCCAACCCGACCGTCCCCCACCTAGCTAGCAAGCGCCCTAGCACCGCCATGATCTCGCCTACCTAGCGCCGCCCTCACCTATCCCCATTACTCGCCAGAAAACGCCGCGACCATGTCGACTCCGCCGCAGACCTCTGGCCACCTCGCGTCGCTATAAAAGGAGGACGATCCCGCCTCCATTTCTCACACCACTCAACTCCTCTCTTGCCACTGATCCTCCTCGACCTCTTCCCCTCGTCGATTTGTCACCGGAGTCGCCCAATTGCACGCCGGAGCCCGCGGCGGACCTGAGATCGCCGCCGTCGATTCAGGCCGCCATTCGAGCCGCCGTCTGCACCATCTGCTTCCTCGTCCTCGACAACGACGCCCTGCACCGTCGCTGACCCTCGCCGACATCCCAGCTCGCCGTCGACCCCCGTGCCTCGCTGCGCCAGCAAGCCCTCCCCTCGACGGAGACGACGCACCTCGACCGCCCGATCTTCCTCCAATCCTACGTCCCACGATCATCCATACCGTTTCGGTAAGCATCGCCCACTGACGGGTGGGTCCCCCTGTCAGCTGGCCCGCTGCGCGCTGGACGCACTGCTGGGCCGGCCCAACTCTGCCCCGGGCATTTTCAAATCGTTGGGCCCATTTAATTTCCCGCCGGCCCTATTATTCAAATCCAGTTTAATAAATTGCAAATGAATTTGAATACTGAACCCCACTTTGAAATTCAATAGTTTCAAATCTACTGAACCAAATTTGCTGAATTTGATGTTGTTGGAAAGCTTAGGAAAATATCTATCCAATGCCACTGGTCCCACCTCAAGATCTTGTGTAGAATTAATCTGACAAAAATAACAAGACAGGGACTTTTCTGCCTAAGAATAATTCTTAAAAATCAACCAAAATAGATATTGAGTTAATTCCAACTCCTTTAGCTCACATTTGACTTACACTAATTGTTTATGCAAGAAAATGGTGTGGTCACTTTGCATGATCATGCCCTAGTTTAAGTAGTGGATAATATGGCTAGTCTAACTAGTTGATATTGTCCAAAACTATTAAGTAATTCATATGAAGTCTTATACTTCATTTAAATCTTGTCTCAAATGAATTCATGTGATGTTTGGACCCCTGGCCAAACTCACTTATATGAATGACTTAGAGATTTAAATCATATGTAGTGTTATTAAATGGTATGAGGTACCTTACCTCATTTAAATCTATTTCTCAAATGATAATGATGAATGGTTGACTTGAGTCAACATGATTTCATGCATGATTGTTTGAGAAATTAAATCTTAAGAAGATTTCAATGAGAGAAAAGTATTTCTCAAGAACCATATGGAAATGATCTTTTACACATGTAAGGAGAGGAAATTACTTTTCCTCAAGCAACACAACAAATGAACCCTAAATTGTAGTATTGATGTGGATAAAGTACTTGGTGTAAATACAAGTAATGTTAGAATAGCCAATAAATAGTTGTGTTGTAAATCACCTCAATGGTAGTTGTTAACCTAGTTACAACTATATGTTAAATCATATGAGAGGCTTTCCCTTTCATTTAAATCTTGGTCTCAAATATTTCAACATGAGGTGGTGACCATGATCTATATAATCTCATGTTGAGTATTTGGTGACATTAAAACACTACCCTGTTAGCATTAAATGGTATGAGGTATGAAACCTCAATTAAATCATTTTCTTCCATGATGAGTATGAAGAGATTGACTTTGGTCAACCTAGGTCATATTTTGCTCATGAGAGAAATTAAATCTTAATAAGATATTGAGAGTAAATTATTTTTCTTAAATAAGAGGAACACATCCACCCACTTAATAGTAGTGTGAGATGCTAGTTTAAATTGTGTAAAACTTGTGTGTGCTTAGTTAGTATGTAAGTCTGGTATGATGATTGTGTACCCCGTATTCGTATTTTAGACGCTAGTACCGGAGACCATCAGGAAGAGGAGGACTTCGAGGAGGACTTCTACAACAAGAAAGGAGAAGAGAACTTAGACCCTCACTTCATACCAAGGCAAGCCAATACTGATGCAAGCTATTATCAATGATATTGTTTGCAAGCTATACGCTTGCAAGCAAGCTAATATTCTTGCAAAGTGCAAAGCCCCTTTTTGGGCAAGGCACCATGTTTCTTATCTTTTCTTATATGAACCCATCCCAAGTTTTTATCCTACAAGTTTGTACTTGTTTTCTAAATGAGTTACTTTTATAGTTAACTTTGGTCAAAGTAAAGAACTTGACTAGAGTAGTCGGAGTTAGCCAGCTATCATCGATGCAAGCTAGACCTTTGCAAGTTGACCCCAATGCAAGATAATAATCTTGCAACTTGCAAAGCTCACTATGCACAAGGCATTACCTTATCTGCTTTAGACTTATGATCTTATTTTCCAGTTTTTACTTTACAAACCTTATGTACTTTTGGGTTATCAAATTACTTTTTTATTCATGATTTACTTGGTTAGTATTGGATTAGTACAAGAGTATCAAACTTAGCCTAGAAGCAAAGCAAAATACTTAGCACCCCTCATACCTAGATGCTAGTGCTGATTTGAAAGTGACTCCTCCCTTTGGGAAGCGGGAACGGAACCGATTTCGAAAACCTTGGAATGACGAGTCATTCTATTGAGAGATTTTGAAGGAGTTTTGAAACCTTGGAATGAAGATGCATTCCATTGAATGATTTTTGAAGGTGAATATGACTGGTGAATGACTTGGTGAATTTTACAAAACAACGATGGTTGGGTTCGGATGCGATACCATTCCAATTTTACTCGTACCCCCACAATACCCGAATCCGGGTAGGGCTTAACTAGAAGTTTGTGTGTCTTAGTATGGGTTCCCTCTAAACAAGCGTCATCGGGGTTATGCCGAAAGCTGCCTCTACCACAATAGAACCGTTATAAGATGATGCGAAATGAGGTGAATGTCCGGCCCAAGCCCTGTGCAGTTCCCAGGCTGACTGTCTGTCTTCACTGGGAGGCCAAGCTCATGGGGAGAGGTGCCTATACTAGGGTATGTAAATGAAAGGTTATGATTGGTAGTTCGCGTACTGCGTACGATAAATCGGGGCCGATTCCCCTGACGAGCTATTGCAATTGTTGTGGCACAAGTGTACAACCTCTGCAGAGTTAAACCTATTCGAATAGCCGCGTCCTCGGTTATGGACAGTTGGAAAGGCCATACTGTTCCGTCATCAGAATTTTTCGAAAACTATGAATGGTGAAGGGTGACTTATGAATTGGAACTGGAACGGAGACTTTGACTTGGAAATCACAACAGAGTTGTGGGAATGACACTAATGTTCCCACTTGAGTTAGTTAGTACATAAAGAGTTGTTTACAAAAATGTTTGTGAACTAAAACTGGCTTTATGCAAAATAAACTAGAGCTTAGCACCCCCTTGCTAGAACTATTAGCACTTACATTAGTATTAGTTTGCGAGTACTTTAAAGTACTCACGGCTGTGTCCCTGGCTATTCAAATGGCCAGATTATGAAGCAGAACAGCAGTATGGAGAAGACGACCAGCAGGACGCCCATGACGACTAGGGAGCCTTCTGACGTCAGACGTTGGCCTGTGGACTAGAGAGTCCCTTCTATTTACGCTTCCGCTATGAAACTATGAACTTTGTGTATGTTGATCAGTAGATCAACTATTTGTGTAATATGGATCATGTGATCTCTATCTGTAAGACGACTATGGTATGTAATGAATGATGACTTATGATATTCAACTCGTTATGTCTCGCAACAACAATATTCCTGGGATTGCGAGGTATGGCATAACGGCATCCGGACTTAAAAATCCGGGTGTTGACAAAGTTGGTATCAGAGCCATTGTTTGACCTTAGGAGACCCTAGTTAGAATGGACGTCTGAAAAACTTAGTTTCAAAAACCAATGAAGTGAATATTTGTGAAAACTTGTTCTTACTCTTACCCTTGAGATCCTTTTTCAAACAGATGAGAAATCTATAATCTACTTTCTTTGCAAGCCTACATAAAAAAAATTTGCACACTTGACTACTTCTCTAATTTACTCCTCTTTGCTCACAGATGACGTACCAATGGGAGTCCTATCAGCTTGGTCCCGAAGGCGACCTCAAGTTCGAAAAAGAGTTGAAGCAACTAGTGGATTATCTAGGACACCCGTACCCCAAGTTCTTCGGAATACCACTCAAAGCAAAGGCAGGAGAACCACCTCAGTGGGATGTTTCTACTGATCTACGAAGGAAGCTTGATGCCCCGGTATGGGAAACCATCTGGATTTCTGTAACGGGAAACACTTGGAAGGAAGGGCTAGCCAAAGCTATGCAAGAAGCAATCTCCCGTCTGTGTGGACAAAATGAGGACAAGATCAAGAACACTCGTTTCATCTACTACCCAAGACATGACTCCATGGGAAGACCGATGACCATGCCCCCACCACAACCAAAGATGAACCCCTCTGAAGCACCTCAGGACTTCAGGCAGTACAAAACCCGCAGGGATTTGGACAACGCCCTCGCCTCTCGCCAAGCACCTCACCCGTGAAGAAGAAGATTCCACCCGGAAGAGTAGTATCACCCCAGCACTTAAGTAGGTGTGAGTTGTATCAGGATCCCCATGTATCGTCGAACGAATGAATGGTTCTTCAAACCAACGGTGTGTTAGATTTGTAATGTGTGATGTTTGGTATGAATGAAAAAGTGTTGCTGGTTTTTACCCCCTCAACACTACTCCAGTTTTCAAGTTTTAAATTTTTGAACTTTAACTCAAACAAACCATAGAAGTTTCCCTCTTATCTTATCATCTACTTCAAATGTTCAGATGGCCCCTCCTACCCGCAACAACTCCCGTGCCCAAGCCAATCAGATACACACTGAGCACGCCAAGATGACTGACACCATCAACATCCTTGCCATGGAGCGCAAGGCACTTCGCCATCAACACGCCAAGAAGGACTACCTCATTGCCCGCCTCCGCGTGAAGATAGCATCACTAGAACAGCTCATCCCAATACCCCAACCTGCTCCCAGAGCCAAGTCCAAAGTGACTTGCTACGCATGTGGTGTTACTGGTCATTACTCTAACAAGTGTCCGGTGAGAGCCGCCAACAATGCCCCAAGGACTGGAAGCAACACTGTACCCATTACACAAAACGACAAGTCAACGGTAACCTGCTATGCATGTGGAACTGTGGGTCATTACTCAAGTGAATGCCCCAAGAAGCTTGCCAAGATCGCCGCCAACCCCGCTGCACCTGCACAGCAGCAGCACCGTATCGCAACTAGAAGAAAGTTTGCTCCAAACTACCCGCACAACCGCAACGGTCGCTACTATAACATGACGTCCACCAAAGCGCAAGAAGCACCTCAAAACATGCCAAGTATGTTTCCTGCTAAATCCTATCACCCAATCTCTCTTAGGAACCTAACTCTTCTTAAAATCTCGGGACGAGATTTGTTTAAGGGGGAAGGGTTTGTAACACCCCAACTTTCAAAACAAAGCAAAAATGAATTTCCTTTTTCCAAAAATGAGAACCAACAAAAACTTTTCTTAAATAGAGTGCTATGTGCTCATCCATATTACTTGTGCTTCTGCCCTGATGAGTGTTAGTATGCTTATGTGATAAACCCTAAAACCCTAAAGTGATCAAGTGAAGATCACAAACCAAATAAAATTAAAGGAGAAAGAAATCAAATAAGAAAAACCCTAAACCCTAACCTTTTCAAAAATCATTTGGAGCTATTTTGAGAAACCTAAAATAAAGAAAAACAAACATATGTGGGCCTATAGCCCTAATATATAAATCTTGAACCTTACCTCTTCCTATTTTGCTAAATGGTGGTGAACCATTGCAAAACTTATTAAACCCAAAACCACATCCCTCTGGTCATCAATCTTTGAGAAATAAAATAATAAGGAAACATCTTATTCAAGAAAGAGGCATATATGCCTATGGCTATTTTTGTAAAACTTTACCCTAGGCCTTTCTACTGTATTGAGAGAATTGGGAACCTTCACAAACCTTATCTAGCACTTCTCAAATACACTCCAAAGTGAAACCAAGGATTTGTGAAAAGAAAGTAATAATGCCATAGAGGCATATGAGAGCAAAATATCAAATTTGTGAAATTGAGGATCTTGACCCTAGACTGGAAGTTGAATGGTTGGATCACTCCTATATACCTTTTCAACTCTCAACAACATCAATTGGGTCAAGCCTAGTCAAATTAAAATTCAAAGGCCACATATGCATAAGAAGCATATATGACACATAGCCATAATACCCAATCCTTGCCTTATGACTTTAAACCTTACCCAAATGATGTGAAACCATCTCCCAACCTAATCTAACACTAAATTGACCCTAACCCATGCCCAAGTAAAACAATGGGAACAAGTTACAAGTCTAATGAAATTTGACACATAACCTCTTATGTGTTTTGGCCAAATTTACAAATCTTTGAGCTAGACCTTTTGGAATGGTTTCAATGGTTTGAAAATATGTCTAAACTAATAAGAATCACTTTTGAGTCGAGAAAAGTCAAATCAAATAGAGGGAAATCAAATAGAGAGAAAATTCCACTCTCCCTCACATACACATAGGGCCAATTTATCAAACCTTGACCTAGGCACCAACCTTGTCTCAAAATGGTTGGAACCTTTCACCTCACTCAATCTAACATCAAATAAACCTCACTCTTGTCAAAATGAAGCCAAGAGGAATAGATGCATAAAAGTGAGAAAATCACAAAACCCTCCCATAGGGCTTATGCCATTTTTTATAAATTTTGACCCTAGACCATTTTGGCCTTCACCATTAGTTGTATAATGATACTAAACACTTATTACAACTTTTGGAATCAAAGAAACACCATTCAAATGAATTTCAAACTCAAATTTGGCTCACATGCAATAAAGGTCAAATCTGCACTTTATATTCTGGTCACTACTTTGAGCCTCTCTATTTCAAGTTTTTCCAACTAGACTTTCCCAACTCTTTGCATGTCATCCAAGAGCACATCAAGGTGAACAACTTTGGTAAAGAGCACCATGCCAAAATCATTGTTGATCACTAACCATGCTCATCCAAAGTTGGCACTTTTTATTAGGGGGAACAATCTCCCACTTATCAAATTTTGCCATTCTTTGAAATTCTAAATTCCACCACCACCTCTCTTTGCCTCTAGTCATTTAGAACCAAACCAAATACATCCTTTTCAAATTGGTCAACCCTTTTAAATTAAATCAAATTTGGACAAAAAGTGAGGAATTTCAAATAGGGAACTATACCAACACTATTTGCAATAGTGTTTGCCTAACCCTACCCTGCCCCAAATCACTCTCTCTGGTTCCCTTGACCTTTCTCACTCTAGCCAATCCACATAAACCCTAAGGGGACAAACAAACATAGTGTGTGCATGGCCATGCCGGCCATGTCACACATGGACATACATCCCTCCTCTCCTTCCCTCACCAGCCGTGCCCACCATGTCCTCTGGCTCCACCTCACTCCCCTGCAACCCCCTGTGCCCGCCATTTCCGGAGAGGAAGCCCACACGCGTCAGGCAACGCGCGCCCAGAGTGCCCAGGGCCATGCCGAGGACGTCGTGCGCGCGCCCGTGGACATGCCCTGGCCACGCGTCGCCTCTCCGCAGCACACCTCCCCCGGACCCCCTGGCTACGCGTTGAGCATCACCGCCGCACCCTGAACCCTCCTAACACGGTCCCGTGTCCTCGCGCCGCCTGTCGCCGTCGACACCGTCGCCGTTTTCCCGCGGACGCCGCCGCAGACCTGGACGCAATGCGCGCCAACCCGACCGTCCCCCACCTAGCTAGCAAGCGCCCTAGCACCGCCATGATCTCGCCTACCTAGCGCCGCCCTCACCTATCCCCATTACTCGCCAGAAAACGCCACGACCATGTCGACTCCGCCGCAGACCTCTGGCCACCTCGCGTCGCTATAAAAGGAGGACGATCCCGCCTCCATTTCTCACACCACCCAACTCCTCTCTTGCCACTGATCCTCCTCGACCTCTTCTCCTCGTCGATTAGTCACCGGAGCCGCCCAATTGCACGCCGGAGCCCGCGGCGGACCTGAGATCGCCGCCGTCGATTCAGGCCGCCATTCGAGCCGCCGTCTGCACCATCTGCTTCCTCGTCCTCGACAACGACGCCCTGCACCGTCGCTGACCCTCTCCGACGTCCCAGCTCGCCGTCGACCCCCGTGCCTCGCCGCGCCAGCAAACCCTCCCCTCGACGGAGACGACGAACCTCGGCCGCACGATCTTCATCTAATCCTACGTCCCACGATCATCCATACCGTTTTGGTAAGCATCGCCCACTGACGGGTGGGTCCCCCTGTCAGCTGGCCCGCTGCGCGCTGGACGCACTGCTGGGCCGGCCCAACTCTGCCCCGGGCATTTTCAAATCTTTGGGCCCATTTAATTTCCCGCCGGCCCTATTATTCAAATCCAGTTTAATAAATTGCAAATGAATTTGAATACTGAACCCCACTTTGAAATTCAATAGTTTCAACTCTACTGAACCAAATTTGCGGAATTTGATGTTGTTGGAAAGCTTAGGAAAATATCTATCCAATGCCACTGGTCCCACCTCAAGATCTTGTGTAGAATTAATCTGACCAAAATAACAAGACAGGGACTTTTCTGCCTTAGAATAATTCTTAAAAATCAACCAAAATAGATATTGAGTTAATTCCAACTCCTTTAGCTCACATTTGACTTACACTAATTGTTTATGCAAGAAAATGGTGTGGTCACTTTGCATGATCATGCCCTAGTTTAAGTAGTGGATAATATGGCTAGTCTAACTAGTTGATATTGTCCAAAACTATTAAGTAATTCATATGAAGTCTTATACTTCATTTAAATCTTGTCTCAAATGAATTCATGTGATGTTTGGACCCCCGGCCAAACTCACTTATATGAATGACTTAGAGATTTAAATCATATGTAGTGTTATTAAATGGTATGAGGTACCTTACCTCATTTAAATCTATTTCTCAAATGATAATGATGAATGGTTGACTTGAGTCAACATGATTTCATGCATGATTGTTTGAGAAATTAAATCTTAAGAAGATTTCAATGAGAGAAAAGTATTTCTCAAGAACCATATGGAAATGATCTTTTACACATGTAAGGAGAGGAAATTACTTTTCCTCAAGCAACACAACAAATGAACCCTAAATTGTAGTATTGATGTGGATAAAGTACTTGGTGTAAATACAAGTAATGTTAG
Organism: Lolium rigidum; assembly: GCF_022539505.1. Classification (NCBI taxonomy): domain Eukaryota; kingdom Viridiplantae; phylum Streptophyta; class Magnoliopsida; order Poales; family Poaceae; genus Lolium; species Lolium rigidum. Next base: position 319,490,556 of record NC_061514.1, read on the forward strand.
AATAGCCAATAAATAGTTGTGTTGTAAATCACCTCAATGGTAGTTGTTAACCTAGTTACAACTATATGTTAAATCATATGAGAGGCTTTCCCTTTCATTTAAATCTTGGTCTCAAATATTTCAACATGAGGTGGTGACCATGATCTATATAATCTCATGTTGAGTATTTGGTGACATTAAAACACTACCCTGTTAGCATTAAATGGTATGAGGTATGAAACCTCAATTAAATCATTTTCTTCCATGATGAGTATGAAGAGATTGACTTTGGTCAACCTAGGTCATATTTTGCTCATGAGAGAAATTAAATCTTAATAAGATATTGAGAGGAAATTATTTTTCTTAAATAAGAGGAACACATCCACCCACTTAATAGTAGTGTGAGATGCTAGTTTAAATTGTGTAAAACTTGTGTGTGCTTAGTTAGTATGTAAGTCTGGTATGATGATTGTGTACCCCGTATTCGTATTTTAGATGCTAGTACCGGAGACCATCAGGAAGAGGAGGACTTCGAGGAGGACTTCTACAACAAGAAAGGAGAAGAGAACTTAGACCCTCACTTCATACCAAGGCAAGCCAATACTGATGCAAGCTATTATCAATGATATTGTTTGCAAGCTATACGCTTGCAAGCAAGCTAATATTCTTGCAAAGTGCAAAGCCCCTTTTTGGGCAAGGCACCATGTTTCTTATCTTTTCTTATATGAACCCATCCCAAGTTTTTATCCTACAAGTTTGTACTTGTTTTCTAAATGAGTTACTTTTATAGTTAACTTTGGTCAAAGTAAAGAACTTGACTAGAGTAGTCAGGTTAGCCAGCTATCACTGATGCAAGCTAGACCTTTGCAAGTTGACCCCAATGCAAGATAATAATCTTGCAACTTGCAAAGCTCACTATGCACAAGGCATTACCTTATCTGCTTTAGACTTATGATCTTATTTTCCAGTTTTTACTTTACAAACCTTATGTACTTTTGGGTTATCAAATTACTTTTTATTCATGATTTACTTGGTTAGTATTGGATTAGTACAAGAGTATCAAACTTAGCCTAGAAGCAAAGCAAAATACTTAGCACCCCTCATACCTAGATGCTAGTGCTGATTTGAAAGTGACTCCTCCCTTTGGGAAACTGGGAACGGAACTGATTTCGAAAACCTTGGAATGACGAGTCATTCTATTGAGAGATTTTGAAGGAGTTTTGAAACCTTGGAATGAAGATGCATTCCATTGAATGATTTTTGAAGGTGAATATGACTGGTGAATGACTTGGTGAATTTTACAAAACACTGATGGTTGGGTTCGGATGCGATACCATTCCAATTTTACTGTACCCCCACAATACCTGAATCTGGGTAGGGCTTAACTAGAAGTTTGTGTGTCTTAGTATGGGTTCCCTCTAAACAAGCGTCATCGGGGTTATGCCGAAAGCTGCCTCTACCACAATAGAACCGTTATAAGATGATGCGAAATGAGGTGAATGTTCGGCCCAAGCCCTGTGCAGTTCCCGAGCCGATCTGTCTGTCTTCACTCGGGAGGCCAAGCTCATGGGGAGAGGTGCCTATACTAGGGTATGTAAATGAAAGGTTATGATTGGTAGTTCGCGTACTCGCGTACGATAAATCGGGGCCGATTACCCTGACGAGCTATTGCAATTGTTGTGGCACAAGTGTACAACCTCTGCAGAGTTAAACCTATTCGAATAGCCGCGTCCTCGGTTATGGACAGTTGGAAAGGCCATACTGTTCCGTCATCAGAATTTTTCGAAAACTATGAATGGTGAAGGGTGACTTATGAATTGGAACTGGAACGGAGACTTTGACTTGGAAATCACAACAGAGTTGTGGGAATGACACTAATGTTCCCACTTGAGTTAGTTAGTACATAAAGAGTTGTTTACAAAAATGTTTGTGAACTAAAACTGGCTTTATGCAAAATAAACTAGAGCTTAGCACCCCCTTACTAGAACTATTAGCACTTACATTAGTATTAGTTTGCGAGTACTTTAAAGTACTCACGGCTGTGTCCCTGGCTATTCAAATGGCCAGATTATGAAGCAGAACAGCAGTATGGAGAAGACGACCAGCAGGACGCCCACGACGACTAGGGAGCCTTCTGACGTCAGACGTTGGCCTGTGGACTAGAGAGTCCCTTCTATTTACGCTTCCGCTATGAAACTATGAACTTTGTGTATGTTGATCAGTAGATCAACTATTTGTGTAATATGGATCATGTGATCTCTATCTGTAAGACGACTATGGTATGTAATGAATGATGACTTATGATATTCAACTGTTATGTCTCGCAACAACAATATTCCTGGGATTGCGAGGTATGGCATAACAGGCATCTGGACTTAAAAATCCGGGTGTTGACAAGAAGGCACACATACCACACATCGCACCACCATCTACTCATAATCAATAATATTGAGACGATCAATCTGCCTATTGTAGCCAAGTAGCCTCCAATAGCTCCTAGACATCTCGAAGCCCAGACGAGTGTCTAGAGCGGCATAGTGCACTTGCTCATAGTTCAATGAAACATTACCCCATCCAAAATCAGTTCTTCTTCTTCTTCTTCCTCGTCGTCCTTCTTCTTGTTCTTCTTCTTGTCCCTGTTCCTCTTCTTCTTCTCAAGTTTTGTCCCAATAGTAGAATTTGCCAGATCATACAGACTCAGAATGAAATTTTTGGTGGGCTTCGGGATTATCTTTTGGAGGTCGAACGCAGACGGAATATCAATTCCGTAGGAACGCAGCATTTCCACATCTTTGTGGATAGCCGTGCCGCAGAATCTGATGGTCTTGTCCTGCAAGAAATCCTTGAGAAGTTGTGGACTTCATCAGCCCAACAAATTTGAAAGACCAAATTCTCGGTCGCCACCGAGAGCTGAAGGACGGCGACGCGCTGATTATCTCTACCCTCGCGATGGTCGGTGAACTCGCAGTCCAAGCCCACACACTTGATTGGTGCGACGTCGAGGAAATCCCTCTTGACGGCGCAGATCCACCTCTCCACCCTTGATGCACGAAGAGTGACCGTGATCTTTAAGTGCATCTCTTCGGCGGTGAGGTAGTACACCCAAGATCGAGGTAGAGAGAGGGTGCGCGCGAGCTGTGATGTCTACGCCCCTTCCTTTTCCTGTAGACAGTGTTGGGTCTCCAAGAGCAGAGGTTTGTACAACAGCAGCAAGTTTCCCTTAAGTGAATCACCCAAGGTTTATCGAACTCAGGGAGGAAGAGGTCAAAGATATCCCTCTCATGCAACCACCGCAACCACAAAGCAAGAAGTCTCTTGTGTCCCCAACACACCTAATAGGTGCACTAGTTCGGCGAAGAGATAGTGAAATACGGGTGGTATAAATAAGTATGAGCGGTGGCAACGGCACCGGAAAAGTGCTTTGCCCGGGACGAGTAAACAAGCGAGTAGTAACGCAGCGGCGAGTAACGCAGTAGAACGAGTAAACAAGTAGCGATAGCGATATTTAGGAACAAGGCCTAGGGATCGGACTTTCACTAGTGGACACTCTCAACATTGATCACATAACGAGAATAGATAAATGCATACTCTACACTCTTGTTGGATGATGAACACCATTGCGTAGGATTATACGAACCCTCAATGCCGGAGTTAACAAGCTCCACAATTCAATGTTCATATTTAAATAACCTTAGAGTGCATGAAAGATCAATTCGACTAAACCAAGTACTAACATAGTATGCACATGATGTCTACGCCCCCTCCTTTTCCTGTAGACAGTGTTGGGCCTCCAAGAGCAGAGGTTTGTAGAACAGCAGCAAGTTTCCCTTAAGTGGATCACCCAAGGTTTATCGAACTCAGGGAGGAAGAGGTCAAAGATATCCCTCTCATGCAACCCTGCAACCACAAAGCAAGAAGTCTCTTGTGTCCCCAACACACCTAATAGGTGCACTAGTTCGGCGAAGAGATAGTGAAATACATGTGGTATGAATAAGTATGAGCGAGTAGCAACGGCACCGGAAAAGTGCTTTGCCCGGGACGAGTAAACAAGCGAGTAGTAACGCAGCGGCAGTAACGCAGTAGAACGGTAAACAAGTAGCGATAGCGATATTTAGGAACAAGGCCTAGGGATCGGACTTTCACTAGTGGACACTCTCAACATTGATCACATAACGGAATAGATAAATGCATACTCTACACTCTTGTTGGATGATGAACACATTGCGTAGGATTACACGAACCCTCAATGCCGGAGTTAACAAGCTCCACAATTCAATGTTCATATTTAAATAACCTTAGAGTGCATGAAAGATCAATACGACTAAACCAAGTACTAACATAGCATGCACACTGTCACCTTCATGCTAAGAAAGGAGGCATAGATCATATCAATACTATCATAGCAATAGTTAACTTCATAATCTACAAGAGATCATAATCATAGCCTACGCCAAGTACTAACACGGATGCACACACTGTCACCATTACACCGTGCAGGAGGAATAAAACTACTTTAATAACATCACTAGAGTAGCACATAGATAAATTGTGATACAAAACTCATTGCAATCATAAAGAGATATAAATAAGCACTTCACTATGCCATTCATAACGGTGAATAAGTATTCTGTGAAATATAGCCTAAGAGACCCACACGGTGCACACACTCGTCACCTTTACACACGTGGGACAAGGAGTCTCCGGAGATCACATGAGTAAAATTCACTTGACTAGCATAACGACATCTAGATTACAAGCATCATCATATGAATCTCAATCATGTAAGGCAGCTCATGAGATTATTGTATTGAAGTACATAGGAGAGAGATGAACCACATAGCTACCGGTACAGCCCCGAGCCTCGATGGAGAACTACTCCCTTCTCATGGGAGCGACGGCGGTGATGAAGATGGCGGTGGAGATGGCAGCGGTGTCGATGGAGAAGCCTTCCGGGGGCACTTCCCCGTCCCGGCGGCGTGCCGGAACAGAGACTCATGTCCCCCAGATCTTGGCTTCGCGATGGCGGCGGCTCTGGAAGGTTTTCTCTGGTTTCGTCGAACTTATCAGGGTTTTCGCGACGGAGGCTTTAAATAGGCGGAAGGGCAAGGTCGGTGGACTTCTGGAGGGCCCACACTATAGGGGGGCGCGGGCCCCCCCTTGGCCGCGCCGGCCTAGGGTTTGGTGGCCCTGTGCCCCCTCTCGGCGGTTCTCGTGTGTTCGGATGCTTCCGGGCAAAATAGGAACACGGGCGTTGATTTCGTCCGATTCCGAGAATATTTCGTTACTAGGATTTCGAAACCAAAAACAGCAGAAAACAACAACTGGCACTTCGGCATCTTGTTAATAGGTTAGTTCCAGAAAATGCACGAATATGACATAAAGTGTGCATAAAACATGTAGATATCATTAATAATGTGGCATGGAACATAAGAAATTATCGATACGTCGGAGACGTATCAGCATCCCCAAGCTTAGTTACTGCTCGTCCCGAGCGAGGTAAAACGATAACAAAGATAATTTCGGAGTGACATGCCATCATAACCTTGATCATACTATTTGTAAACATATGTAATGAATGCAGCAATCCAAACAATGGTAATGACATGAGTAAACAAGTGAATCATAAAGCAAAGACTTTTCATGAATAGCACTTCAAGACAAGCATCAATAAGTCTTGCATAAGAGTTAACTCATAAAGCAATAATTCATAGTAGAAGCATTGAAGCAACACAAAGGAAGATTAAGTTTCAGCGGTTGCTTTCAACTTATAACATGTATATCTCATGGATAATTGTCAACATAGAGTAATATAATAAGTGCAATATGCAAGTATGTAGGAATCAATGCACAGTTCACACAAGTGTTTGCTTCTTGAGGTGGAGAGAAATAGGTGAACTGACTCAACATAAAAGTAAAAGAATGGTCCTTCAAAGAGGAAAGCATCGATTGCTATATTTGTGCTAGAGCTTTTATTTTGAAAACATGAAACAATTTTGTCAACGGTAGTAATAAAGCATATGTATCATGTAAATTATATCTTACAAGTTGCAAGCCTCATGCATAGTATACTAATAGTGCCCGCACCTTGTCCTAATTAGCTTGGACTACCGGATCATCGCAATGCACATGTTTTAACCAAGTGTCACAAAGGGGTACCTCTATGCCGCTCTGTACAAAGGTCTAAGGAGAAAGCTCGCATTGGATTTCTCGCTATTGATTATTCTCAACTTAGACATCCATACCGGGACAACATAGACAACAGATAATGGACTCCTCTTTTATGCATAAGCATGTAACAATAATTAATAATTTTCTCATATGAGATTGAGGATATATGTCCAAAACTAAAACTTCCACCATGAATCATGGCTTTAGTTAGCGGCCCAATGTTCTTCTCTAACAATATGCATGCTTAACCATAAGGTGGTAGATCTCTCTTACTTCAGACAAGACGAACATGCATAGCAACTCACATGATATTCAACAAAGAATAGTTGATGGCATCCCCAGGAACATGGTTATCGCACAACAAGCAACTTAATAAGAGATAAAGTGCATAAGTACATATTCAATACCACAATAGTTTTTAAGCTATTTGTCCCATGAGCTATATATTGTAAAGGCGAATGATGGAATTTTAAAGGTAGCACTCAAGCAATTTACTTTAGAATGGCGGAGAAATACCATGTAGTAGGTAGGTATGGTGGACACAAATGGCATAGTGGTTGGCTCAAGGATTTTGGATGCATGAGAAGTATTCCCTCTCGATACAAGGTTTAGGCTAGCAAGGTTATTTGAAACAAACACAAGGATGAAGCGGTGCAGCAAAACTCACATAAAAGACATATTGAAAACATTATAAGACTCTACACCGTCTTCCTTGTTGTTCAAACTCAATACTAGAAATTATCTAGACTTTAGAGAGACCAAATATGCAAACCAAATTTTAGCATGCTCTATGTATTTCTTCATTAATAGGTGCAAAGTATATGATGCAAGAGCTTAAACATGAGCACAACAATTGCCAAGTATCACATTATCCAAGACATTATAGCAATTACTACATGTATCATTTTCCAATTCCAACCATATAACAATTTAACGAAGAAGATTCAACCTTCGCCATGAATACTATGAGTAAAGCCTAAGGACATATTTGTCCATATGCAACAGCGGAGCGTGTCTCTCTCCCACACAATGAATGCTAGGATCCATTTATTCAAACAAAAACAAAAACAAAAACAAACCGACGCTCCAAGCAAAGCACATAAGATGTGACGGAATAAAAATATAGTTTCAGGGGAGGAACCTGATAATGTTGTCGATGAAGAAGGGGATGCCTTGGGAATCCCCAAGCTTAGATGCTTGAGTCTTCTTGAAATATGCAGGGATGAACCACCGGGGCATCCCCAAGCTTAGACTTTTCACTCTTCTTGATCGTAGTATATCATCCTCCTCTCTTGACCCTTGAAAACTTCCTCCACACCAAACTTAGAACAACTCATTAGAGGGTTAGTGCACAATCAAAATATACATGTTCAGAGGTGACATAATCATTCTTAACACTTCTGGACATTGCACAAAGCTACTGAAAGTCAATGGAATCGAAATATCCATCGAACATGACAAAAGCTGGCAATGCGAAATAAAAGGCAGAATCTGTCAAAAACAGAACAGTTCGTATTGACGAATTTTATTGGGGCACCAGACTTGCTCAAATGAAAATGCTCAAATTGAATGAAAGTTGCGTACATATCTGAGGATTACTCACGTAAATTGGCATAATTTTCTGAGTTACCTACAGAGAATTTTGCCCAGATTCGTGACAGCAAAGAAATCTGTTTCTGCGCAGTAATCCAAATCTAGTATGAACCCTACTATCAACGACTTTACTTGGCACAACAAAACACTAAACTAAGATAAGGAGAGGTTGCTACAGTAGTGAACAACTTCCAAGACACAAAATAAAAACAAAGTACTGTAGCAAAATAACACATGGGTTATCTCCCAAGAAGTTATTTCTTTATAGCCATTAAGATGGGCTCAGCAGTTTTAATGATGCACTCGCAAGAAATAATATTTGAAGCAAAAGAGAGCATCAAGAGGCAAATTCAAAACACATTTAAGTCTAACATGCTTCCTATGCATAGGAATCTTGTAAATAAACAAGTTCATGAAGAGCAAAGTAACAAGCATAGGAAGATAAAACAAGTGTAGCTTCAAAAATTTCAGCACATAGAGAGGTGTTTTAGTAACATGAAAATTTCTACAACCATATTTTCCTCTCTCATAATAACTTTTAGTAGCATCATGAGCAAACTCAACAATATAACTATCACATAAATCATGAGTCTCATGCATAAAATTATTACTCTCCACATAAGCATAATCAATTTTATTAGTTGTAGTGGGAGCAAATTTAACAAAGTAGCTATCATCAAATATAGGAGGCATATTGTAATCATAATCAAATTTATCCTCCATAACAGGTGGCAACAAAAGACTACTATCATTATAATCATCATAAATAGGAGGTAAAGAATCATCAAAGTAAATTTCCTCCTCAATTCTTGGGGGACTAAAAAGATCATGCTCATCAAAACCAGCTTCCCCAAGCTTAGAACTTTCTATATTATTATCAACAATGGTGTTCAAAGCGTTCATACTAATATTACTACCAGTATGCAAATAAGATTCCATAGGTTTTTTAATTTTCGCATCAAACAATCCATGTTTTAAATCAGGAAATAGAATAAGAAGCTCATTCTTGTCCATTATGCCAAACTAGTGTAAACAAGAAACAAAAAGATGCAATTGCAGGATCTAAAGGAAATAGCTTCGAGTACTTACAATGGCGAAAATAGCTTAGTAGCCGAGATCCGGAGTGTGAGTACCTTTTACCTTTCCTCCCCGACAACGGCGCCGGAAAATAGCTTGATGTCTACGCCCCCTCCTTTTCCTGTAGACGGTGTTGGGCCTCCAAGAGCGAGAGGTTTGTAGAACGGCAGCAAGTTTCCCTTAAGTGAATCACCCAAGGTTTATCGAACTCGGGGAGGAAGAGGTCAAAGATATCCCTCTCATGCAACCCTGCAACCACAAAGCAAGAAGTCTCTTGTGTCCCCAACACACCTAATAGGTGCACTAGTTCGGCGAAGAGATAGTGAAATACGGGTGGTATGAATAAGTATGAGCGGTAGCAACGGCACCGGAAAAGTGCTTTGCCCGGGACGATAAACAAGCGGTAGTAACGCGAGCGAGATAACGCGATGAGAACGATAAACAAGTAGCGATAGCGATATTTAGGAACAAGGCCTAGGGATCGGACTTTCACTAGTGGACACTCTCAACATTGATCACATAACGAGAATAGATAAATGCATACTCTACACTCTTGTTGGATGATGAACACATTGCGTAGGATTACACGAACCCTCAATGCCGGAGTTAACAAGCTCCACAATTCAATGTTCATATTTAAATAACCTTAGAGTGCATGAAAGATCAATACGACTAAACCAAGTACTAACATAGCATGCACACTGTCACCTTCATGCTAAGAAAGGAGGCATAGATCATATCAATACTATCATAGCAATAGTTAACTTCATAATCTACAAGAGATCATAATCATAGCCTACGCCAAGTACTAACACGGATGCACACACTATCACCATTACACCGTGCAGGAGGAATAAAACTACTTTAATAACATCACTAGAGTAGCACATAGATAAATTGTGATACAAAACTCATTGCAATCATAAAGAGATATAAATAAGCACTTCACTATGCCATTCATAACAGTGAATAAGTATTCTGTGAAATATAGCCTAAGAGACCCACACGGTGCACACACTGTCACCTTTACACACGTGGGACAAGGAGTCTCCGGAGATCACATGAGTAAAATTCACTTGACTAGCATAACGATGATACGCGTACAGCACGCGTCCGTTGGGAACCCCAAGAGGAAGGTGTGATGCGTACTGTCACGCCCCAAACTAGGGCCTGGATGGCATGACAGTCGCCATATGCTTAAGAACCATGGGCTCATAAGCACATAAGGCAAATTGTAGAAAACAATCTGGAGTATGGCACAAAGATGTACTTTATTCAAACTTGTATGCAAGCCATTACATTGAAGCGTTCAGCCTTCCAAACATCAGAGGTTGGACATCTATTCTCTTATCGTAGAAAATTGTAAACAACTAAACATATTGGAAACTCCTACGCCAAGACGTCACTCCCCAAGCCCTTCATTCATATCTTGATCCCCATTATAATCTGCGCATATCAGGAAAATAAATTATGAGTATGGAAAATACTCAGCAAGATTATTAAGTTAGATGGGAGGGGAAAATCAAACTAACAAATCTAATGGTATTGTTTACCATCAGAACAATGTTGCAAGATTACAAGTTAGTATAAAATCCACAAAGTTTATTCTCTTCAAAGAGGTGTTAGACATCCATCATAACATCCACCCTTGGTAATACCCCATCTCTGAGAACCGCGCCACCGAGTTCCCTACTTGTGTGAGGATTGCCCATCTCACCTCGACACCGGCTCGGCCGCGCGTCGCTCTTTCGAGAACCGGCCGTCTCGGGCTAAGTATACCATGTCTTTCCCTTGTTATGATGGATAGTATTATGTCTTACAACATAATCGGTTAGTTGGTGTTAGTTTTCTTATACCAAGTCAACAAGGCACACGAAGGAAGTCATGTAAGAGATTTAGTGTTGTAACTCGTTCATCATCTAGGGATCCATTAATCAATCTCAAGTTCAGAGATAGCAAACACATCATATAGCAGAAATAAAGTCAGAGTAATTAGTGTTTGATTTATCAAGTTTTAACTGATATGCACAGCTTGCCTCGTCAAGTTGTGGAGCAGTTCCTGGTCTGAACCTCTGAACCTCCTTCCCCAGCGATCTGCCTCAGCTTCACTAGTACTACTTCTCCTAGAGGTGCCGTACAATGTGTGTGTGTGTTACTGGTGCAGCCCAACACATTGGAGGGCACTGGTATTTATACTGTTGAGGGTGTGTGGAAGCCTCTGGGATAAACATGACCTATTCTCTTTATTTTAATCTCTACTGTAATCCTTATCTAGTAACACCAGGTCGGTTTGTGAGAAAATATCTCAGAAGTGTACTCCAAGTAAGACAAGTCCCACGGCTTGGTTTGCAAGGAAAAGAAGTAAACTCATATTTGCCTTTTAGTCCTGTAGGTTTAAAAGTTCCCAATATTAGTCTTAAAGATTTTTTTTTTACACCGGGTCATTACATCCTCCCCAACTTGAAATAAATTTCGTCCTCGAAATTTCTATACCTTGATGTTTGAAAAGATCAGGGTAACTTTTCATCATATCCTCTTCATTCTCCCAAGTAGCCTCACTTTCATTGTGATTACTCCACTGAACTTTTACAAAACGAATGGTTTTGCTCCTAGTTTTCCTTTCCTTGATATCCAAAATGCGGATTGGATATTCCTCATATGTCAAATCTTCCTGCAGTTGGGGTAATTGTATATCTATATGCTCACTTGGTTTCTGAAGACATTTTCGCAACATAGATACATGAAACACATTATGGATTCCACTTAGAAATTCTGGTAGTTCTAGCTTATATGCAACCTCCCCAACTTGCTTTATAATAGGGAATGGATCTATAAATCTGGGACTTAGTTTCTTGCCCATTCCAAAACGTTTGACTCCCTTCATTGGTGAGACCTTGAGGTATGCAAATTGTCCAATATCAAACTGCATATTCCTTCTTCCTGCATTTGCATAGCTGCTTTGTCGGCTTTGGGCCGTTTGTAACCTCTCACGTATTATTCTGATTTTCTCCTCTGTATCCTGAATTATTTCTGGACCTAACATTTTCCTTTCTCCAACTCATCCCAACAAATTGGAGTTCTACATTTTCTCCCATATAAAGCCTCATATGGAGCCATCTTAATGCTTGATTGGTAACTATTGTTATAAGCAAATTCAGCTAATGGTAAATAATCATCCCATGCTCCCTGAAATTCTAGAGCACATGAGCGAAGCATATCTTCAAGGATTTGGTTTACTCTTTCCGTCTGACCATCGGTTTGCGGATGGTATGCTGTGCTGAAGTCCAGCTTTGATCCTAATGCCTTCTGCAAGCTTTGCCAGAAACGTGATACAAACCGGGCATCTCTATCAGAAACAATTCTTAGTGGTACTCCATGTAATGACACAATTTCTTGGATGTATAGCTTAGCCAACTTTTCCAAAGAGAAAGTTTTCTTGATGGGTATAAAATGTGCAGACTTTGTTAGCCTATCCACAATAACCCATATCGAATCATTACCAGAAGGTGTACGAGGTAAGCCAAGTATGAAATCCATACCTATTTCTTCCCATTTCCATATTGGTATGGACAAAGGTTTCAGAAGCCCAGCTGGCTTTTGATGCTCAGCCTTAACATGTTGGCAGGTGTCACATTCTGCTACAAATTTTGCTATCTCTCTCTTCATGTTTGTCCACCAAAATGTTTTCTTAACATCATGGTACATTTTTGTGCTTCCAGGGTGTATGGTATAAAGAGAGAAATGTGCTTCATCCAAAATTTTCCGCTTCAACTCTGCATCATTAGGTACACATAGTCTATCTCTGAATCTTAACATACCTTCTTGATCAATTCTGAATGCGAGGTTGTTTCCCTCCTTCTATCTCTCGCCCTTAGGTCCTGTAAATCCTTATCAACCTTTTGTTTCTTTGAAATTTCTTCTTGAAGTGTAGGCTTAACTTGGAGGGTCATGAGACTCACTCCTGGTTCATGGATCTTTAACTCAATGCCTAGTTTTCCAAGTTCTTTCAACAAATGTTCTTGCTCTGTATATAGAGAAATCCTATTGCAAGCAGCTTTTCGGCTTAATGCATCTGCAACCACATTCGCTTTTCCAGGATGATAATTAATATTGATATCATAGTCCTTCAATAGTTCTAACCATCTCCTTTGTCTCAGATTTAATTTCTTTTGGGTAAAGATATATTTCAGACTTTTATGGTCGGTATATATCTCTATATGTTCTCCATAAAGGTAGTGCCTCCATATTTTTAGTGCAAAAATTACCGCTGCTAGCTCGAGATCATGAGTCGGGTAGTTCTGTTCATGTTGCTTTAATTGGCGTGATGCATATGCAATCACCCGTCCCTTCTGCATCAGTACACAACCAAGTCCAATTTTTGATGCATCACAATATATGGTGAATTCTTCTCCTGCAATTGGTAATGCAAGCACAGGCGCAGTGCTCAGACGATTCTTTAGTTCTTGGAAGTTTTCTTCGCATTTTTCTGTCCATTCAAATTTCTCGCCTTTTCTTGTTAAACGAGTCAGAGGTGCAGCCAGCTTGGAGAAGTCCATTATAAATCGACGGTAATATCCAGCCATCCCAAGGAAACTTCGTATTTACATTCTCGTAGTGGGTCGGTTCCATTCAGCCACAACTTGAACTTTCTTGGGATCCACTGATATGCCCTGACCTGATATAATGTGTCCAAGATAGGATACAGTATCCATCCAAAATTCACACTTCTTCAGTTTAGCATATAGTTGGTGTTCCCGTAGTGTTTGTAGTACCACTCGTAGATGACTAGCATGTTCTTCCTTGGTCTTTGAGTATATTAGTATATCATCTATGAATACTATAACAAATTTATCCAAGTATGGCTGAAATATTCGGTTCATTAAGTCCATAAATGTAGCTGGTGCATTGGTCAAGCCAAACGGCATAACTAAATATTCATAGTGTCCATAGCGAGCACTGAAAGCAGTTTTAGGTATGTCACTAGTCTTCACTCGGACTTGATGATAACCAGATTGTAGGTCAATCTTTGAAAAGACACAAGATCCTTGCAACTGGTCAAATAAATCATCTATTCTGGGTAGGGGGTATTTATTTTTGATTGTCACCTTGTTTAGCTCTCTGTAGTCAGTGCACAATCTCAGACTTCCATCCTTTTTATCAGTGAATAAGATTGGAGCACCCCAAGGAGAAACACTAGGGCGAATGAGTCCCTTGTCCTCTAAATCTTTCAGTTGCTTCTTTAGTTCCTTCAATTCAGCTGGTGCCATTCTATATGGTGACTTGTAAATAGGCCTAGTTCCAGGTATTAGTTCAATAGCAAATTCAACTTCACGCTCCGGTGGTAAACCTGTAACCACATTATCCGATTCCTCTGCATTCTTCTTGGTCAGGTTAAACACTCGAGCTTGATTCTTGGCAGGTGCTTTTTCTTCGTTCCTTCTCTGAACATTGAAATTTGGGACATGGGCTGATGAGGTTGATGCCTTATTGTTACCTTGAGGAGGTCCTAGTAAGTATAGAGGTTGTGGAGGTGCAGGTAGTGCTGCGGGTCCCGGATGTGTTGGTCCTGCCTGCTGAACTGAATTATTGTTTGGCTGCGGCTTTGAGCATTCATATTGCGTGTGTCCCGCCTGCCCGCACCGATAACACCTTCCCCATCGGTACCTACATGTATTAGGATGATGATTCTTCTTGCATATGGTACACTTCTGGTACCTGGAGCTTTCACCTCTAAACTTTTCATATTTGCCCCCTGTTCTGAATTTCTCCTTGTATTGTTGATCCTCCATCTTAGTCTTTTTCTGGGGCTGACCTGCATAATTTCTTTCCTCCAGATATCCCTTCTCAAGAAGTTGAGCTTTGTTCACCACATCTCTGAATGTGTTCAGTTCAAAGGCTTCGACGCGTCGTTTTAAAGGTTGGCGAAGTCCACCTTCGAAACGTCGGGCTTTTGAGCTGTCAGTCTGAACAAATTCTGGAGCAAAACGTGCTAGTCTTGAAAATTCAATTTCATAGTCGATGACTCGATTTGCTTCCTTGGTTCGGTTCTAGAAATTCCCTTTCTTTCATCCGTTTAACACTCTCGGGAAAATATTTCTTATTAAAATCTTCCTTGAATATAGACCATGGTACTCGATAATTCTCTGGATAGGACTTCTTATGAGCATCCCACCATTCAAATGCACTTGATTGCAGCATGTATACCTGCAAAGTTCACTTTCTCTGTATCGATACAGTCCATTGCATGAAATGCCTTCTCCATTGCGAGTAATCCAATCTTCGACTTCTAAAGGGTTGGATGTTCCGGAGAAAGCAGGTGGTTTCGGACGTTGAAATTCGCCGAGTCGGTTGCGATTTTCGTCGCTTCTTGCCGGACGTTCTAATATCTCCATCCGACGCTGTTGGGTCCGATGCTGTTTTCCAAGTATATCAGCCAGCAGTTTTGCCAAGGGATCATGTCCGGCTAGTGCTTGTCCGGTGTTGCCATTAGAGTTAGTGCTATTTCCATCAGCCATCTAAAACAGAGACGGATTATTCAGTTAAAAGTGTTTAGCAGATATAGATCACAACGTACTAGGCCTTTAAGTGTATCAGTCAACAATTGCTGAGCCGTTAGTGCAGGAAAACTTCTTAGCTTGCCACTACTAGAAAAATACCTTTCCATTTTTTTTTTATCTTCCCAGTTCAGTTAGTAAACTCACGGTTATGTATTTTCAGTAAGCACGCATATCATCAGAGATACATTAGTTTCTCTCCTTACTTACTGTGAGTTATTTTCTTGCAGAAATACGTAAGTGTGTTTATTCTTACTTCCCTTCAGTTGATGCTCATCTTTTTAGAGTTCCAAAACTCATGGGTAAAAGAACACAATGGTACCATCAGCTTTTCACACACCAGATATCTCATTACATATTTATTACTAGTAGAGTTTAAAAGCAACCACCAGCCAAAGACTTAAATCAACTTAGCATAGTTCGTTACAGTACACTAGTGGATAGAAAACAGAGCACTCCTTAGCAGTACAAGCCATAAACCTAAATCAACTTCATACTGGAACTACTACCGTTCAAGCATACTATTTGGGACAGTGTCATAACACCAGGATATTACTAGGCAGCCTTCAAACTCCCAACCGCCAGGAGCCCCGCCCCTGTCGGACCAAAAAGAAGCTAGAGTTGACAAGGCGCACTACTTCTAATTTTATTTTGAAGGAACGCAAAATGAAAACTGCCGACAAGCCTGCAACATCTAGTTGCTACCGTATCCACTGCCGCCACCACCACCTCGCTGCAGCATAGCCACCATATCACGGAGTTGGCGTATGCGGCGATAGAGCTTGTGACTCAGACGCTCGGTAAAGAGAAGCTCACTGTCAGTAGCGTGCAGTGCTTCCAGCAACTCACAAGAAAGTGCTTCATACTCATCCACCATCTCCTCCGAGCTTTGCAACTTCCTTGCGTAGCATAAACACCTGAGGGTAGTTGATGCCCTTAAGCTCAACTTGATACTCAGCTGCAAGAGCATGGAGGGCTATGATAGCAGCATTCTGCTCAGCAGCTGCAGGGGTCTGCCCACTAGCCTCAAAGCGTAACTCGGGAACACTAGCAGTTGGCCCCAACACAACATGGACAGCCACCACATAACAACCCTGAGGACATTGACTAATGGCATACGTGGCAGGAGCAAGCCCCAGCATAGTGGTAAGTTCATCAAGAACTGGTCGACTTAGAATCTGCAGTATGAATGCCATGCCTGAAACAGAACACCAATCATATAAAATGACTGTAAGCATTAACAAGGTTCTATTTCCATGACAAGTACACAATCAGCTACTAACCATTTGTAACTCCCCACTCTCCTCTCCGCAAATACTACCGAGATGATTAGATTGTTATTAAAATTTATTAACCTATGCTCTGATACCACTCCAACTGTCACGCCCCAAACTAGGGCCTGGATGGCATGACAGTCGCCATATGCTTAAGAACCATGGGCTCATAAGCACATAAGGCAAATTGTAGAAAACAATCTGGAGTATGGCACAAAGATGTACTTTATTCAAACTTGTATGCAAGCCATTACATTGAAGCGTTCAGCCTTCCAAACATCAGAGGCTGGACATCTATTCTCTTATCGTAGAAAATTGTAAACAACTAAACATATTGGAAACTCCTACGCCAAGACGTCACTCCCCAAGCCCTTCATTCATATCTTGATCCCCATTATAATCTGCGCATATCAGGAAAATAAATTATGAGTATGGAAAATACTCAGCAAGATTATTAAGTTAGATGGGAGGGGAAAATCAAACTAACAAATCTAATGGTATTGTTTACCATCAGAACAATGTTGCAAGATTACAAGTTAGTATAAAATCCACAAAGTTTATTCTCTTCAAAGAGGTGTTAGACATCCATCATAACATCCACCCTTGGTAATACCCCATCTCTGAGAACCGCGCCACCGAGTTCCCTACTTGTGTGAGGATTGCCCATCTCACCCTGACACCGGCCTGGCCGCGCGTCGCTCTTTCAGGAACCGGCCGTCTCAGGCTAAGTATACCATGTCTTTCCCTTGTTATGATGGATAGTATTATGTCTTACAACATAATCAGTTAGTTGGTGTTAGTTTTCTTATACCAAGTCAACAAGGCACACGAAGGAAGTCATGTAAGAGATTTAGTGTTGTAACTCGTTCATCATCTAGGGATCCATTAATCAATCTCAAGTTCAGAGATAGCAAACACATCATATAGCAGAAATAAAGTCAGAGTAATTAGTGTTTGATTTATCAAGTTTTAACTGATATGCACAGCTTGCCTCGTCAAGTTGTGGAGCGATTCCTGGTCCGAACCTGCGAACCTCTCCTTCCCCGAGCGATCTGCCTCAGCTTCACTAGTACTACTTCTCCTAGAGGTGCCGTACAATGTGTGTGTGTGTTATCGGTGCAGCCCAACACATTGGAGGGCACCGGTATTTATACTCGTTGAGGGTGTGTGGAAGCCTCCGGGATAAACATGACCTATTCTCTTTATTTTAATTTCTACTCGTAATCCTTATCTAGTAACACCGAGGTCGGTTTGTGAGAAAATATCTCAGAAGTGTACTCCAAGTAAGACAAGTCCCACGGCTTGGTTTGCAAGGAAAAGAAGTAAACTCATATTTGCCTTTTAGTCCTGTAGGTTTAAAAGTTCCCAATATTAGTCTTAAAGATTTTTTTTTACACCGGGTCATTACACGTACAGCGGCAAGTTTCCCTCAGTATGAAACCAAGGTTATCGAACCAGTAGGAGCCAAGAAGCACGTTGAAGGTTGATGGCGGCGGGATGTAGTGCGGCGCAACACCAGAGATTCCGGCGCCAACGTGGAACTCGCACAACACAACCAAAGTACTTTGCCCCAACGAAACGAGTGAGGTTGTCAATCTCACTCGGCTTGCTTGTAACAAAGGATTAACCGTATTGTGTGGAAGATGATTGTTTGCGAGAAAACAGGTAGAACGTTGCGATGAGATTGTATTTCGGTAAAGAGAATTGGACCGGGGTCCACAGTTCACTAGAGGTGTCTCTCCCATAAGATAAACAGCATGTTGGGTGAACAAATTACAGTTGGGCAATTGACAAATAAAGAGGGCATGACCATGCACATACATATCATGATGAGTATAGTGAGATTTAATTGGGTATTACGACAAAGTACATAGACCGCCATCCAACTGCATCTATGCCTAAAAAGTCCACCTTCAGGTTATCATCCGAACCCCCTCCAGTATTAACTTGCAAAGCAACAGACAATTGCATTAAGTATGGTGCGTAATGTAATCAACAACTACATCCTTAGACATAGCATCAATGTTTTATCCCTAGTGGCAACAGCACAACACAACCTTAGAACTTTCTCGTCATCGTCCCGAGTATCAATGCGGGCATGAACCCACTATCGAGCATAAATACTCCCTCTTGGAGTTACAAGCATCTACTTGGCCGGAGCATCTACTAGTAACGGAGAGCATGCAAGATCATAAACAACACATAGATATAACTTTGATAATCAACATAACAAGTATTCTCTATTCATCGGATCCCAACAAACGCAACATATAGAATTACGGATAGATGATCTTGATCATGTTAGGCAGCTCACAAGATCCGACAATGAAGCACAATGGGGAGAAGACAACCATCTAGCTACTGCTATGGACCCATAGTCCGAGGGTAGACTACTCACACATCACTCCGGAGGCGACCATGGCGGCGTAGAGTCCTCCGGGAGATGAATCCCCTCTCCGGCAGGGTGCCGGAGGCGATCTCCTGGATCCCCCGAGATGGGATCGGCGGCGGCGTCGTCTCAGTAAGGCTTTCCGTATCGTGGCTCTCGGTACTGGGGGTTTCGCGACGGAGGCTATTTGTAGGCGGAAGGGCAGGTCAGGATGGGGCACGAGGGCCCCACACCACAGGGCCGCGCGGCCAAGGGGGGGGGCCGCGCCGCCCTAGGGTGTGGCCCCCTCGTGGCCCCTCTTTGTCTCCTCTTCGGACTTCTGGAAGCTTTGTGGCAAAATAGAACCCTGGGCGTTGATTTCGTCCAATTCCGAGAATATTTCGTTACTAGGATTTCTGAAACCAAAAACAGCGAGAAAACAGACAAGCGGCACTTCGGCATCTTGTTAATAGGTTAGTTCCGAGAAAATGCACGAATATGACATAAAGTGTGCATAAAACATGTAGATAACATCAATAATGTGGCATGGAACATAAGAAATTATCGATACGTTGGAGACGTATCAGCATCCCCAAGCTTAGTTACGCTCGTCCCGAAGCGGGTAAAACGATAACAAAGATAATTTCTGGAGTGACATGCCATCATAATCTTGATCATACTATTTGTAAAGCATATGTAGTGAATGCAGCGATCAAAACAATGTATATGACATGAGTAAACAAGTGAATCATAAAGCAAAGACTTTTCATGAATAGCACTTCAAGACAAGCATCAATAAGTCTTGCATAAGAGTTAACTCATAAAGCAATAATTCATAGTAAAAGCATTGAAGCAACACAAAAGAAGATTAAGTTTCAGCGGTTGCTTTCAACTTGTAACATGTATATCTCATGGATATTGTCAACATAGAGTAATATAATAAGTGCAATATGCAAGTATGTAGGAATCAATGCACAGTTCACACAAGTGTTTGCTTCTTGAGGTGGAGAGAAATAGGTGAACTGACTCAACAATAAAGTAAAAGAATGGTCCTCATAGAGGAAAAGCATCGATTGCTATATTTGTGCTAGAGCTTTGATTTTGGAAACATGAAACAATTTTGTCAACGGTAGTAATAAAGCATATGTATCATGTAAATTATATCTTACAAGTTGCAAGCCTCATGCATAGTATACTAATAGTGTCCGCACCTTGTCCTAATTAGCTTGGACTACCGGATCATCACAATGCACATGTTTTAACCAAGTGTCACAATGGGGTACCTCTATGCCGCCTGTACAAAGGTCTAAGGAGAAAGCTTGCATTGGATTTCTCGCTATTGATTATTCTCAATTTAGACATCCATACCGGGACAACATAGACAACAGATAATGGACTCCTCTTTTATGCATAAGCATGTAACAACAATTAATAATTTTCTCATTTGAGATTGAGGATATTTGTCCAAAGCTGAAACTTCCACCATGGATCATGGCTTTAGTTAGCGGCCCAATGCTCTTCTCTAACAATATGCATGCTTAACCATAAGGTGGTAGATCGCTCTTACTTCAGACAAGATGAACATGCATAGCAACTCACATGAAATTCAACAAAGAATAGTTGATGGCGTCCCCAGAAACATGGTTATCGCACAACAAGCAACTTAATAAGAGATAAAGTGCATAATTACATTTTCAATACCACAATAGTTTTTAAGCTATTTGTCCCATGAGCTATATATTGTATGGCGAATGATGGAATTTTAAAGGTAGCACTCAAGCAATTTACTTTGGAATGGCGGAAAAATACCATGTAGTAGGTAGGTATGGTGGACACAAATGGCATAGTGGTTGGCTCAAGTATTTTGGATGCATGAGAAGTATTCCCTCTCGATACAAGGTTTAGGCTAGCAAGGCTTATTTGAAACAAACACAAGGATGAACCGGTGCAGCAAAACTCACATAAAAGACATATTGTAAACATTATAAGACTCTACACCGTCTTCCTTGTTGTTCAAACTCAATACTAGAAATTATCTAGACCTTAGAGAGATCAAATATGCAAACCAAATTTTAGCATGCTCTATGTATTTCTTCATTAATGGGTGCAAAGCATATGATGCAAGAGCTTAAACATGGGCACAACAATTGCCAAGTATCACATTACCCAAGACATTTATAGCAATTACTACATGTATCATTTTCCAATTCCAACCATATAACAATTTAACGAAGAAGAAACTTCACCATGAATACTATGAGTAGAAACTAAGGACATACTTGTCCATATGCTACAGCGGAGCGTGTCTCTCTCCCATAAAGTGAAGAAGGGGATGCCTTGGGCATCCCCAAGCTTAGACGCTTGAGTCTTCTTAGAATATGCAGGGGTGAACCACCGGGGCATCCCCAAGCTTAGAGCTTTCACTCTCCTTGATCATGTTGCATCATACTCCTCTCTTGATCCTTGAAAACTTCCTCCACACCAAACTCGAAACAACTCATTAGAGGGTTAGTGCACAATAAAAATTAACATGTTCAGAGGTGACATAATCATTCTTAACACTTCTGGACATTGCATAAAGCTACTGGACATTAATGGATCAAAGAAATTCATCCAACATAGCAAAAGAGGCAATGCGAAATAAAAGGCAGAATCTGTCAAAACAGAACAGCTCGTATTGACGAATTTTAAAATGGCACCAGACTTGCTCAAATGAAAATGCCCAAATTGAATGAAAGTTGCGTACATATCTGAGGATCACTCACGTAAATTGGCATAATTTTCTGAGTTACCTACAGAGAATTTTGCCCAGATTCGTGACAGCAAAGAAATCTGTTTCTGCGCAGTAATCCAAATCTAGTATGAACTTTTCTATCAACGACTTTACTTGGCACAATAAAACACTAAACTAAGATAAGGAGAGGTTGCTACAGTAGTAAACAACTTCCAAGATACAAAAT
This sequence comes from Lolium rigidum, assembly GCF_022539505.1. Classification (NCBI taxonomy): domain Eukaryota; kingdom Viridiplantae; phylum Streptophyta; class Magnoliopsida; order Poales; family Poaceae; genus Lolium; species Lolium rigidum. Next base: position 319,512,529 of record NC_061514.1, read on the forward strand.
AGAAACAAAGTACTGTAGGTAAAAACATGGGTTGTCTCCCATAAGCGCTTTTCTTTAACGCCTTTCAGCTAGGCGCAGAAAGTGTGTATCAAGTATTATCAAGAGACGAAGCATCAACATCATAATTTGTTCTCATAATGGAATCAAAAGGTAACTTCATCCTCTTTCTAGGGAAGTGTTCCATACCTTTCTTGAGAGGAAATTGATATTTTATATTACCTTCCTTCATATCAATGATAGCACCAACAGTTCGAAGAAAAGGTCTTCCCAATATGATGGGACAAGATGCATTGCATTCAATATCCAAGACAACAAAATCAACGGGGACAAGGTTATTGTTAACGGTAATGCGAACATTATCAACTTTCCCCAAAGGTTTCTTTGTAGAATGATCAGCAAGATTAACATCCAAATAACAATTTTTCAACTGGTGGCAAGTCAAGCATATTATAAATTTTCTTAGGCATAACGAAATACTTGCACCAAGATCACATAAAGCATTACAATCAAAATCTTTAACCTTCATCTTAATGATGGGCTCCCAACCATCCTCTAGCTTTCTAGGAATAGAAGCTTCGCGCTCTAGTTTCTCTTCTCTAGCTTTTATGAGAGCATTTGTAATATGTTGTGTGAAAGCCAAATTTATAGCACTAGCATTAGGACTTTTAGCAAGTTTTTGCAAGAACTTTATAACTTCAGAGATGTTGCAATCATCAAAATTCAAACCATTATAATCTAAAGCAATGGGATCATCATCCCCAATGTTGGAAAAAATTTCAGCAGCTTTATCACAAGCAGTTTCAGACAGTTTTAGCGATTTCAGCAGTTTCTCGCGCTTTGCATTAGAAGTGGAAACATTGCTAACACCAATTCTTTTATTAGTATTAGTAGGAGGTGCAGCAACATGTGTAGCATTAGCATTACTAATGGTGGTAATAGTCC
>NC_061514.1:319513570-319553389 GCF_022539505.1 Lolium rigidum
GGCAAAATAGGAACACGGGCGTTGATTTCGTCCGATTCCGAGAATATTTTGTTACTAGGATTTCTGAAACCAAAAACAGCAGAAAACAGCAATCGGCACTTCGGCATCTTGTTAATAGGTTAGTTCCAGAAAATGCACGAATATGACATAAAGTGTGCATAAAACATGTAGATATCATTAATAATGTGGCATGGAACATAAGAAATTATCGATACGTCGGAGACGTATCAGCATCCCCAAGCTTAGTTCTGCTCGTCCCGAGCAGGTAAAACGATAACAAAGATAATTTCTGGAGTGACATGCCATCATAACCTTGATCATACTATTTGTAAACATATGTAATGAATGCAGCAATCCAAACAATGGTAATGACATGAGTAAACAAGTGAATCATAAAGCAAAGACTTTTCATGAATAGCACTTCAAGACAAGCATCAATAAGTCTTGCATAAGAGTTAACTCATAAAGCAATAATTCATAGTAGAAGCATCGAAGCAACACAAAGGAAGATTAAGTTTCAGCGGTTGCTTTCAACTTATAACATGTATATCTCATGGATAATTGTCAACATAGAGTAATATAATAAGTGCAATATGCAAGTATGTAGGAATCAATGCATAGTTCACACAAGTGTTTGCTTCTTGAGGTGGAGAGAAATAGGTGAACTGACTCAATATAAAAGTAAAAGAATGGTCCTTCAAAGAGGAAAGCATCGATTGCTATATTTGTGCTAGAGCTTTTATTTTGAAAACATGAAACAATTTTGTCAACAGTAGTAATAAAGCATATGTATCATGTAAATTATATCTTACAAGTTGCAAGCCTCATGCATAGTATACTAATAGTGCCCGCACCTTGTCCTAATTAGCTTGGACTACCGGATCATCGCAATGCACATGTTTTAACCAAGTGTCACAAAGGGGTACCTCTATGCCGCCTGTACAAAGGTCTAAGGAGAAAGCTCGCATTGGATTTCTCGCTATTGATTATTCTCAACTTAGACATCCATACCGGGACAACATAGACAACAGATAATGGACTCCTCTTTTATGCATAAGCATGTAACAACAATTAATAATTTTCTCATATGAGATTGAGGACATATGTCCAAAACTGAAACTTCCACCATGAATCATGGCTTTAGTTAGCGGCCCAATGTTCTTCTCTAACAATATGCATGCTTAACCATAAGGTGGTAGATCTCTCTTACTTCGGACAAGACGAACATGCATAGCAACTCACATGATATTCAACAAAGAATAGTTGATGGCGTCCCCGGGAACATGGTTATCGCACAACAAGCAACTTAATAAGAGATAAAGTGCATAAGTACATATTCAATACCACAATAGTTTTTAAGCTATTTGTCCCATGAGCTATATATTGTAAAGGCGAATGATGGAATTTTAAAGGTAGCACTCAAGCAATTTACTTTGGAATGGCGGAGAAATACCATGTAGTAGGTAGGTATGGTGGACACAAATGACATAGTGGTTGGCTCAAGGATTTTGGATGCATGAGAAGTATTCCCTCTCGATACAAGGTTTAGGCTAGCAAGGTTATTTGAAACAAACACAAGGATGAAGCGGTGCAGCAAAACTCACATAAAAGACATATTGAAAACATTATAAGACTCTACACCGTCTTCCTTGTTGTTCAAACTCAATACTAGAAATTATCTAGACTTTAGAGAGACCAAATATGCAAACCAAATTTTAGCATGCTCTATGTATTTCTTCATTAATAGGTGCAAAGTATATGATGCAAGAGCTTAAACATGAGCACAACAATTGCCAAGTATCACATTATCCAAGACATTATAGCAATTACTACATGTATCATTTTCCAATTCCAACCATATAACAATTTAACGAAGAAGATTCAACCTTCGCCATGAATACTATGAGTAAAGCCTAAGGACATATTTGTCCATATGCAACAGTGGAGCGTGTCTCTCTCCCACACAATGAATGATAGGATCCATTTATTCAAATAAAAACAAAAACAAAAACAAACCGACGCTCCAAGCAAAGCACATAAGATGTGACGGAATAAAAATATAGTTTAAGGGGAGGAACCTGATAATGTTGTCGATGAAGAAGGGGATGCCTTGGGCATCCCCAAGCTTAGATGCTTGAGTCTTCTTGAAATATGCAGGGATGAACCACCGGGGCATCCCCAAGCTTAGACTTTTCACTCTTCTTTATCGTAATATATCATCCTCCTCTCTTGACCCTTGAAAACTTCCTCCACACCAAACTTAGAACAACTCATTAGAGGGTTAGTGCACAATCAAAATATACATGTTCAGAGGTGACATAATCATTCTTAACACTTCTGGACATTGCACAAAGCTACTGAAAGTCAATGGAATCGAAATATCCATCGAACATGACAAAACTGGCAATGCGAAATAAAAGGCAGAATCTGTCAAAAACAGAACAGTTCGTATTGACGAATTTTATTGGGGCACCAGACTTGCTCAAATGAAAATGCTCAAATTGAATGAAAGTTGCGTACATATCTGAGGATTACTCACGTAAATTGGCATAATTTTCTGAGTTACCTACAGAGAATTTTGCCCAGATTCGTGACAGCAAAGAAATCTGTTTCTGCGCAGTAATCCAAATCTAGTATGAACCCTACTATCAACGACTTTACTTGGCACAACAAAACACTAAACTAAGATAAGGAGATGTTGCTACAGTAGTAAAAAACTTCCAAGACATAAAATAAAAACAAAGTACTGTAGCAAAATAACACATGGGTTATCTCCCAAGAAGTTATTTCTTTATAGCCATTAAGGTGGGCTCAGCAGTTTTAATGATGCACTCGCAAGAAATAATATTTGAAGCAAAAGAGAGCATCAAGAGGCAAATTCAAAACACATTTAAGTCTAACATGCTTCCTATGCATAGGAATCTTGTAAATAAACAAGTTCATGAAGAGCAAAGTAACAAGCATAGGAAGATAAAACAAGTGTAGCTTCAAAAATTTCAGCACATAGAGAGGTGTTTTAGTAACATGAAAATTTCTACAACCATATTTTCCTCTCTCATAATAACTTTCAGTAGCATCATGAGCAAACTCAACAATATAACTATCACATAAATCATGAGTCTCATGCATAAAATTATTACTCTCCACATAAGCATAATCAATTTTATTAGTTGTAGTGGGAGCAAATTTAACAAAGTAGCTATCATCAAATATAGGAGGCATATTGTAATCATAATCAAATTTATCCTCCATAACAGGTGGCAACAAAAGACTACTATCATTATAATCATCATAAATAGGAGGTAAAGAATCATCAAAGTAAATTTCCTCCTCAATTCTTGGGGGACTAAAAAGATCATGCTCATCAAAACCAGCTTCCCCAAGCTTAGAACTTTCTATATTATTATCAACAATGGTGTTCAAAGCGTTCATACTAATATTACTACCAGTATGCAAATAAGATTCCATAGGTTTTTTAATTTTCGCATCAAACAATCCATGTTTTAAATCAGGAAATAGAATAAGAAGCTCATTCTTGTCCATTATGCCAAACTAGTGTAAACAAGAAACAAAAAGATGCAATTGCAGGATCTAAAGGAAATAGCTTTGAGTACTTACAATGGCGAAAATAGCTTAGTAGCTGAGATCCGGAGTGTGAGTACCTTTTACCTTTCCTCCCCGGCAACGGCGCTGGAAAATAGCTTGATGTCTACGCCCCTCCTTTTCCTGTAGACGGTGTTGGGCCTCCAAGAGCGAGAGGTTTGTAGAACAGCAACAAGTTTCCCTTGAGTGAATCACCCAAGGTTTATCGAACTCAGGGAGGAAGAGGTCAAAGATATCCCTCTCATGCAACCCTGCAACCACAAAGCAAGAAGTCTCTTGTGTCCCCAACACACCTAATAGGTGCACTAGTTCGGCAAGGAGTCTCCGGAGATCACATGAGTAAAATTCACTTGACTAGCATAACGACATCTAGATTACAAGCATCATCATATGAATCTCAATCATGTAAGGCAGCTCATGAGATTATTGTATTGAAGTACATAGGAGAGAGATGAACCACATAGCTACCGGTACAGCCCCGAGCCTCGATGGAGAACTACTCCCTTCTCATGGGAGCAGCAGCGGTGATGAAGATGGCGGTGGAGATGGCAGCGGTGTCGATGGAGAAGCCTTCCGGGGGCACTTCCCCGTCCCGGCGGCGTGCCGGAACAGAGACTCCTGTCCCCCAGATCTTGACTTCGCGATGGCGGCGGCTTTGGAAGGTTTTCTCTGGTTTCGTCGAACTTATCAGGGTTTTCGCGACGGAGGCTTTAAATAGGCGGAAGGGCAAGGTCGGTGGACTTCTGGAGGGCCCACACTATAGGGGGGCGCGGCCCCCCCCTTGGCCGCGCCGGCCTAGGGTTTTGTGGCCTTGTGCCCCCTCTCTGGCGGTTCTCGTGTGTTCTGGATGCTTCCGGGCAAAATAGGAACCTGGGCGTTGATTTCGTCCGATTCCGAGAATATTTCGTTACTAGGATTTCTGAAACCAAAAACAGCAGAAAACAGCAATCGGCACTTCGGCATCTTGTTAATAGGTTAGTTCAAGAAAATGCACGAATATGACATAAAGTGTGCATAAAACATGTAGATATCATTAATAATGTGGCATGGAACATAAGAAATTATCGATACGTCGGAGACGTATCAGCACACTGTCACCTTCACACTATGCAGGAGGAATAGATCACATCAATACCATCATAGCAATAGTTAACTTCATAATCTACAAGAGATCATAATCATAGAATACGCCAAGTACTAACACGGATGCACACACTGTCACCATTACACCGTGCGAGGAGGAATAAAACTACTTTAATAACATCACTAGAGTAGCACATAGATAAATTGTGATACAAAACACATTGCAATCATAAAGAGATATAAATAAGCACTTCACTATGCCATTCATAACGGTGAATAAGTATTCGTGAAATATAGCCTAAGAGACCCACACGGTGCACACACTGTCACCTTTACACACGTGGGACAAGGAGTCTCCGGAGATCACATGAGTAAAATTCACTTGACTAGCATAACGACATCTAGATTACAAGCATCATCATATGAATCTCAATCATGTAAGGCAGCTCATGAGATTATTGTATTGAAGTACATAGGAGTGAGATGAACCACATAACTACCGGTACATGACCCCGAGCCTCGATGGAGAACTACTCCCTTCTCATGGGAGCAGCGGCGGTGATGAAGATGGCGGTGGAGATGGCAGCGGTGTCAATGGAGAAGCCTTCGGGGGCACTTCCCCGTCCCGGCGGCGTGCCGGAACGGGAGACTCCTGTCCCCCGGATCTTGGCTTCGCGATGGCGGCGGCTCCGGAAGGTTTTCTCTGGTTTCGTCGAACGTATCGGGGTTTTCGCGACGGAGGCTTTAAATAGGCGGAAGGGCAAGGTCGGTGGACTTACGGGGGCCCACACTATAGGGGGGCGCGGCCCCCCTTTGGCCGCGCCGACCTAGGGTTTGGTGGCCCTGTGTCCCCTCTCTGGCGGTTGATGTCTACTTTCCCCCTCGTTTCCTGTAGACAGTGTTGGGCCTCCAAGAGCAGAGGTTTGTAGAACAGCAGCAGGTTTTCCCTTAAGTGGATCACCCAAGGTTTATCGAATTCAGGGAGGAAGAGGTCAAAGATATCCCTCTCATGCAACCCTGCAACCACAAAGCAAGAAGTCTCTTGTGTCCCCAACACACCTAATAGGTGCACTAGTTCGGCGAAGAGATAGTGAAATACAGGTGGTATGAATATATATGAGCGAGTAGCAACGGTGCCGGAAAATAGCTTGGCTGGCGTGTAGTTGATGGTGGTAGTATTGCGACAGTAGTAACGCAGATAAAACGGTAAACAAGCAGCGATAGCGATATTTAGGAACAAGGCCTAGGGATTACACTTTCACTAGTGGACACTCTCAACATTGATCACATAACAGAATAGATAAATGCATACTCTACACTTTTGTTGGATGATGAACACATTGCGTAGGATTACACAAACCCTCAATGCCGGAGTTAACAAGCTCCACAATTAATGTTCATATTTTAGTAACCTTATAGTGTAAGATAGATCAACATAACCAAATAGATCACATCAATACCATCATAATGATAATTAACTCCACAATCTACAAGAGATCATGATCATAGCCTACGACAAGAACCACATGGTGCACACACTAGTCACCTTTACACCATGCGGGAGGAATAGAATACTTTAATAACATCACTAGAGTAGCACATAGATGAATTGTGATACAAAACTCATATGAATCTCAATCATGTAAAGCAGCTCATGAGATTATTGTATTGAGGTACATGGGAGAGAGATGAACCACATAGCTACGAGCGAAGCCCTCAGCCTCGAGGATGGATTACTCCCTCCTCATCATAGAGGCAGCGATGGCGGTGAATATGGCGGTGAAGACGGCGGTGGAGATGGCTCCGGTGTCGATGGAGAAGCCTTCCGGGGGCACTTCCCCGCTCCGGCGGCGTGCCGGAACAGAGACTCCTGTCCCCCAGATCTTGGCTTCGCGATGGCGGCGGCTCTGGAAGGTTTCTGTGGGTTTCGTCGAACGCCTCGGGGTTTTCCGATCCGGGGGCTTTATATAGGCGAAGAGGCGGCGCGAGGAGGGTCGAAGGGGTGCCCACACCATAGGGTGGCGCGGGCCCCCCCGGCCGCGCCGCCATGTGGTTTGGTGGGCCTGTGCCCCCTCCCCGGTGGCTCTCGGGTGTTCCGGATGCTTCCGGGGAAAATAGGAACTTGGGCGTTGATTTTGTCCGATTCAGAGAATATTTCGTTACTAGGATTTCGAAACCAAAAACAGCGAGAAAACAGGAACTGGCACTTCGGCATCTTGTTAATAGGTTAGTTCCAGAAAATGCACGAATATGACATAAAGTGTGCATAAAATATGTAGATAACATCAATAATGTGGCATGGAACATAAGAAATTATCGATACGTCGGAGACGTATCAGCATCCCCAAGCTTAGTTACGCTCGTCCCCGGCAGGTAAAACGATAACAAAGATAATTTACGGAGTGACATGCCATCATAAACTTGATCATACTATTTGTAAAGCATATGTAGTGAATGCAGCGATCAAAACAATGGTAATGACATGAGTAAACAAGCTGAATCATAAAGCAAAGACTTTTCATGAATAGCACTTCAAGACAAGCATCAATAAGTCTTGCATAAGAGTTAACTCATAAAGCAATAATTCAAAGTAAAGGTATTGAAGCAACACAAAAGAAGATTAAGTTTCAGCGGTTGCTTTCAACTTGTAACATGTATATCTCATGGATATTGTCAACATAGAGTAATATAATAAGTGCAATATGCAAGTATGTAGGAATCAATGCACAGTTCACACAAGTGTTTGCTTCTTGAGGTGGAGAGAAATAGGTGAACTGACTCAACAATAAAAGTAAAAGAATGGTCCTTCAAAGAGGAAAGCATCGATTGCTATATTTGTGCTAGAGCTTTTATTTTGAAAACATAAAGAGAGCATAAAAATAAAGTTTTGAGAGGTGTATGTTGTTGTCAACGAATGGTAGCGGGTACTCTAACCCCCTTGCCGGACAAACCTTCAAAGAGCGGCTCCCATTTTATTTTATTTTTGGGTGGCACTCCTTCCAACCTTTCTTTCACAAACCATGGCTAACCGAATCCTCGGGTGCACTGCCAACAATCTCATACCATGAAGGAGTGCCTTTTTATTTTAGTTTTATTATGATGACACTCCTCCCAACCTTTGCTTACACAAGCCATGGCTAACCGAATCCTTCGGGTGCCGTCCAACAATCACATACCATGGAGGAGTGTCTATTTTTGTTAATTAATTTGGGACTGGGAATCCCATTGCCGGCTCTTTTTGCAAAATTATTGGATAAGCGGATGAAGCCACTAGTCCATTGGTGAAAGTTGCCCAACAAGATTGAAAGATAAACACCACATACTTCCTCATGAGCTATAAAACATTTACACAAATCAGAGGTGATAAATTTTGAATTGTTTAAAGGTAGCACTCAAGCAATTTACTTTGGAATGGCGGAGAAATACCATGTAGTAGGTAGGTATGGTGGACACAAATGGCATAGTGGTTGGCTCAAGTGTTTTGGATGCATGAGAAGTATTCCCTCTCGATACAAGGTTTAGGCTAGCAAGGCTTATTTGAAACAAACACAAGGATGAACCGGTGCAGCAAAACTCACATAAAAGACATATTGAAAACATTATAAGACTCTACACCGTCTTCCTTGTTGTTCAAACTCAATACTAGAAATTATCTAGACCTTAGAGAGACCAATTATGCAAACCAAATTTTAGCATGCTCTATATATTCTTCACTAATAGGTGCAAAGTATATGATGCAAGAGCTTAAACATGAGCACAACAATTGCCAAGTATCACATTACCCAAGACATTATAGCAATTACTACATGTATCATTTTCCAATTCCAACCATATAACAATTTAACGAAGAGGAAACTTCGCCATGAATATTATGAGCTAAGAACACATGTGTTCATACGAACCAGCGGAGCGTGTCTCTCTCCAACACAAGCATGATGTAATCCAATTTATTCAAACAAAAACAAAAACAAAAGCAAACAAACAGACGCTCCAAGTAAAGTACATAAGATGTGATTGAATAAAAATATAGTTTCAAGAGAAGGAACCTGATAATTTATCGATGAAGAAGGGGATGCCTTGGGCATCCCCAAGCTTAGACGCTTGAGTCTTCTTGATATATGCAGGGATGAACCACCGGGGCATCCCCAAGCTTAGACTCTTCACTCTTCTTGATCATAGTATATCATCCTCCTCTCTTGACCCTTGAAAACTTCCTCCACACCAAACTCGAAACAAACTCATTAGAGGGTTAGTGCATAATCAAAAACTCACATGTTCAGAGGTGACACAATCATTCTTAACACTTCTGGACATTGCATAAAGCTACTGGACATTAGTGGATCAAAGAAATTCATCCAACATAGCAAAAGAGGCAATGCGAAATAAAAGGCAGAATCTGTCAAAACAGAACAGTTCGTATTGACGAATTTTAAAATGGCACCAGACTTGCTCAGATGAAAATGCCCAAATTGAATGAAAGTTGCGTACATATCTGAGGATCACTCACGTAAATTGGCATAATTTTCTGACTTACCTACAGAGAATTTTGCCCAGATTCGTGACAGCAAAGAAATCTGTTTCTGCGCAGTAATCCAAATCTAGTATGAACTTTTCTATCAACGACTTTACTTGGCACAACAAAACACAAAACTAAGATAAGGAGAGGTTGCTACAGTAGTAAACAACTTCCAAGACACAAATATAAAACAAAGTACTGTAGCAAAATAACACATGGGTTATCTCCCAAGAAGTTCTTTCTTTATAGCCATTAAGATGGGCTCAGCAGTTTTAATGATGCACTCGCAAGAAATAGTATTTGAAGCAAAAGAGAGCATCAAGAGGCAAATACAAAACACATTTAAGTCTAACATGCTTTCTATGCAAAGGAATCTTGTAAATAAAAAAGTTCATGAAGAGCAAAGTGCAAGCATAGGAAGATAAAACAAGTATAGCTTCAAAAATTTAAGCACATAGAGAGGCATTTTAGTAACATGAAAATTTCTACAACCATATTTTCCTCTCTCATAATAACTTTCAGTAGTAACATGAGAAAACTCAACAATATAACCATCACATAAAGCATTCTTATCATGAGTCTCATGCATAAAATTATTACTCTCCACATAGGCATAATCAATTTTATTAGTAATAGTGGGAGCAAATTCAACAAAGTAGCTATCATTATTATTCTCATCAAGTGTAGGAGGCATAGTATAATCACAACAAAATTTACTCTCCATAGTAGGTGGCACCAAAAGACCACTATCATTATAATCATCATAAATAGGAGGCAAAGTATCATCAAAGAAAATTTTCTCCTCAATGCTTGGGGGACTAAAAAGATCATGAAAACCAGCTTCCCCAAGCTTAGAACTTTCTATATTATTATCAACAATGGTGTTCAAAGCGTTCATACTAATATTACTACCAAGCATGCAAATAAGATTCCATAGGTTTTTTAATTTTCGCATCGAACAATCCATGTTTTAAATCAGGAAATAGAATAAGAAGATCATTCTTGTCCATTATGCCAAACTAGTGTAAACAAGAAACAAAAAGATGCAATTGCGGGATCTAAAGGAAATAGCTTCGAGCACAAACACAATGGCGCCGAGAAAAGTACTTTACCCGGAACCGGAGTATGAGTGCCTTTTACCTTTCCTCCCGGCAACGGCGCCGTGAAAAGTGCTTGATGTCTACTTTCCCCTCCTTTCCCGTAGACAGTGTTGGGCCTCCAAGAGCGAGAGGTTTGTAGAACAGCAGCAAGTTTTCCCTTAAGTGGATCACCCAAGGTTTATCGAACTCGGGGAGGAAGAGGTCAAAGATATCCCTCTCATGCAACCCTGCAACCACAAAGCAAGAAGTCTCTTGTGTCCCCAACACACCTAATAGGTGCACTAGTTCGGCGAAGAGATAGTGAAATACGGGTGGTATGAATATATATGAGCAGGTAGCAACGGTGCCAGAAAATAGCTTGCTGGCGTGTAGTTGATGGTGATAGTATTGCAGCAGTAGTAACGCAGTAAAACAGTAAACAAGCAGCGATAACAGTATTTAGGAACAAGGCCTAGGGATTACACTTTCACTAGTGGACACTCTCAACATTGATCACATAACGAGAATAGATAAATGCATACTCTACACTTTTGTTGGATGATGAACACATTGCGTAGGATTACACGAACCCTCAATGCCGGAGTTAACAAGCTCCACAATTAATGTTCATATTTTAGTAACCTTATAGTGTAAGATAGATCAACATAACCAAATAGATCACATCAATACCATCATAATGATAATTAACTCCACAATCTACAAGAGATCATGATCATAGCCTACGACAAGAACCACATGGTGCACACACTAGTCACCTTTACACCATGCAGGAGGAATAGAATGCTTTAATAACATCACTAGAGTAGCACATAGATGAATTGTGATACAAAACTCATATGAATCTCAATCATGTAAAGCAGCTCATGAGATTATTGTATTGAGGTACATGGGAGAGAGATGAACCACATAGCTACAGCGAAGCCCTCAGCCTCGAGGATGGATTACTCCCTCCTCATCATAGAGGCAGCGATGGCGGTGAAGATGGCGGTGAAGACGGCGGTGGAGATGGCTCCGGTGTCGATGGAGAAGCCTTCCGGGGGCACTTCCCCGCTCCGGCGGCGTGCCGGAACGGAGACTCTCGTCCCCCGGATCTTGGCTTCGCGATGGCGGCGGCTCCGGAAGGTTTCGTGGGTTTCGTCGAACGCCTCGGGGTTTTCGATCCAGGGGCTTTATATAGGCGAAGAGGCGGCGCCAGAGGGTCGAAGGGGTGCCCACACCATAGGGTGGCGCGGGCCCCCCCTGGCCGCGCCGCCATGTGGTTTGGTGGGCCTGTGCCCCCTCCCTGGTGGCTCTCGGGTGTTCTGGATGCTTCCGGGGAAAATAGGAACTTGGGCGTTGATTTTGTCCGATTCCGAGAATATTTCGTTACTAGGATTTCTGAAACCAAAAACAGCAGAAAACAGGAACTGGCACTTCGGTATCTTGTTAATAGGTTAGTTCCAGAAAATGCACGAATATGACATAAAGTGTGCATAAAACATGTAGATAACATCAATAATGTGGCATGGAACATAAGAAATTATCGATACGTCGGAGACGTATCAGCGGTTCTCGGGTGTTCTGGATGCTTCCGGGCAAAATAGGAACCTGGGCGTTGATTTCGTCCGATTCCGAGAATATTTCTTTACTAGGATTTCTGACACCAAAAACAGCAGAAAACAGCAACTGGCACTTCGGCATCTTGTTAATAGGTTAATTTTCTCATTTGAGATTGAGGATATTGTCCAAAACTGAAACTTCCACCATGAATCATGGCTTTAGTTAGCGGCCCAATGTTCTTCTCTAACAATATGCATGCTTAACCATAAGGTGGTAGATCTCTCTTACTTCAGACAAGACGAACATGTATAGCAACTCACATGATATTCAACAAAGAATAGTTGATGGCGTCCCCAGAAGCATGGTTATCGCACAACAAGCAACTTAATAAGAGATAAAGTGCATAAGTACATATTCAATACCACAATAGTTTTTAAGCTATTTGTCCCATGAGCTATATATTGTAAAGGCGAATGATGGAATTTTAAAGGTAGCACTCAAGCAATTTACTTTGGAATGGCGGAGAAATACCATGTAGTAGGTAGGTATGGTGGACACAAATGGCATAGTGGTTGGCTCAAGTATTTTGGATGCATGAGAAGTAATCCCTCTCGATACAAGGTTTAGGCTAGCAAGGCTATTTGAAACAAACACAAGGATGAACGGCGCAGCAAAACTCACATAAAAGACATATTGTAAACATTATAAGAATCTACACCGTCTTCCTTGTTGTTCAATCTCAATACTAGAAATTATCTAGACCTTAGAGAGACCAAATATGCAAACCAAATTTAAGCATGCTCTATGTATTTCTTCATTAATGGGTGCAAAGCATATGATGCAAGAGCTTAAACATGAGCACAACAATTGCCAAGTATCACATTATCCAAGACATTATAGCAATTACTACATGTATCATTTTCCAATTCCAACCATATAACAATTTAACGAAGAAGAAACTTCGCCATGAATACTATGAGTAGAACCTAAGGACATACTTGTCCATATGCAACAGCGGAGCGTGTCTCTCTCCCACACAAGCATTTATTCAAACAAAACAAAAACAAAAACAAACCGATGCTCTAAGTAAAGTACATAAGATGTGACCGAATAAAAATATAGTTTCAAGAGAAGGAACCTGATAATTTGTCGATGAAGAAGGGGATGCCCAAGGCATCCCCAAGCTTATATGCTTGAGTCTTCTTGAAATATGCAGGGATGAACCACCGGGGCATCCCCAAGCTTAGACTTTTCACTCTTCTTGATCATATTGTATCATCCTCCTCTCTTGACCCTTGAAAACTTCCTCCACACCAAACTCGAAACAAACTCATTAGAGGGTTAGTGCATAATCAAAAACTCACATGTTCAGAGGTGACACAATCATTCTTAACACTTTTGGACATTGCCCAAAGCTACTGGAAGTTAATGGAACAAAGAAATCCATCCCACATAGCAAAAGAGGCAATGCGAAATAAAAGGCAGAATCTGTCAAAACAGAACAGTCCGTAAAGACGAATTTTAAAATGGCACCAGACTTGCTCAGATGAAAATGCCCAAATTGAATGAAAGTTGCGTACATATCTGAGGATCACTCACGTAAATTGGCATAATTTTCTGAGTTACCTACAGAGAATTAGGCCCAGCTTTGTGACAGCAAGAAATCTGTTTCTGCGCAGTAATCCAAATCTAGTATTGACTTTACTATCAAAGACTTTACTTGGCACAACAAAACACAAAACTAAGATAAGGAGAGGTTGCTACAGTAGTAAACAACTTCCAAGACACAAATATAAAACAAAGTACTGTAGCAAAATAACACATGGGTTATCTCCCAAGAAGTTGCTTTCTTTATAGCCATTAAGATGGGCTCAGCAGTTTTAATGATGCACTCGCAAGAAATAGTATTCGAAGCAAAAGAGAGCATCAAGAGGAAAATCCATAACACATTTTAAGCCTAACATGCTTCCTATGCATAGGAATCTTGTAAATAAACAAGTTCATGAAGAGCAAAGTAACAAGCATAGGAAGATAAAACAAGTGTAGCTTCAAAAATTTCACCATATAGAGAGGTGTTTTAGTAACATGAAAATTTCTACAACCATATTTTCCTCTCTCATAATAATTTTCAGAGGCATCATGAACAAACTCAACAATATAAGTATCACATAAAGCATTCTTATTCACATGCATAAAAGTATCATTACTCTCCACATAAGCATAATCAATTTTATTAGTTGTAGTGGGAGCAAATTCAACAAAGTAGCTATCATTATTATTCTCATCATCAAATATAGGAGGCATATTGTAATCATAATCAAATTTATCCTCCATAACAGGCGGTACTAAAAGACTACTATCATCATCATAAATAGGAGGCAAAGTATCATCAAAGTAAATTTTCTCCTCAATGCTTGGGGGACTAAAAAGATCATGCTCATCAAAACCAGCTTCCCCAAGCTTAGAATTTTCCATAGCATTAGCAACAATAGTGTTCAAAGCATTCATATTAATAACATTCCCATTAGCATGCATATAAAGTTCCATGGGTTTTTTAATTCTCTCTTCAAACACATCATGTCCTAATTCAAGATAAAGTTCATAAAGATCTCTCATATTTTTGTTATTTTCCATTATGCCTAACTAGTGTAAACAAGAAACAAAAAGTTGCAATTGCAGGATCTAAAGGAAATAGCTTCGAGTACTTACAACGATGGAAAATAGCTTAGTAGCCGAGATCCGGAGTGTGAGTACCTTTTACCTTTCCTCCCCGGCAACGGCGCCAGAAAATAGCTTGATGTCTACGCCCCCTCCTTTTCCTGTAGACAGTGTTGGGCCTCCAAGAGCAGAGGTTTGTAGAACAGCGAGCAAGTTTCCCTTAAGTGAATCACCCAAGGTTTATCGAACTCGGGAGGAAGAGGTCAAAGATATCCCTCTCATGCAACCCCGCAACCACAAAGCAAGAAGTCTCTTGTGTCCCCAACACACCTAATAGGTGCACTAGTTCGGCGAAGAGATAGTGAAATACAGGTGGTATAAATAAGTATGAGCAGTGGCAACGGCACCGGAAAAGTGCTTTGCCCGGGACGAGTAAACAAGCGATAGTAACGCAGCGAGTAGTAACGCAGTAAAACAAGTAAACAAGCAGCGATAGCGATATTTAGGAACAAGGCCTAGGGATCGGACTTTTACTAGTGGACACTCTCAACATTGATCACATAACGGAATAGATAAATGCATACTCTACACTCTTGTTGGATGATGAACACCATTGCGTAGGATTACACGAACCCTCAATGCCGGAGTTAACAAGCTCCACAATTCAATGTTCATATTTAAATAACCTTAGAGTGCATGAAAGATCAATTCGACTAAACCAAGTACTAACATAGTATGCACATCTGTCACCTTCACACTTTGCGGGAGGAATAGATCACATCAATACCATCATAGCAATAGTTAACTTCATAATCTACAAGAGATCATAATCATAGCATACGCCAAGTACTAACACGGATGCACACACCGTCACCATTACACCGTGCGGGAGGAATAAAACTACTTTAATAACATCACTAGAGTAGCACATAGATAAATTGTGATACAAAACACATTGCAATCATAAAGAGATATAAATAAGCACTTCACTATGCCATTCATAACGGTGAATAAGTATTCTGTGAAATATAGCCTAAGAGACCCACACGGTGCACACACTGTCACCTTTACACACGTGGGACAAGGAGTCTCCGGAGATCACATGAGTAAAATTCACTTGACTAGCATAACGACATCTAGATTACAAGCATCATCATATGAATCTCAATCATGTAAGGCAGCTCATGAGATTATTGTATTGAAGTACATAGGAGAGAGATGAACCACATAGCTACCGGTACAGCCCCGAGCCTCGATGGAGAACTACTCCCTTCTCATGGGAGCAGCAGCGGTGATGAAGATGGCGGTGGAGATGGCAGCGGTGTCGACGGAGAAGCCTTCCGGGGGCACTTCCCCGTCCCGGCGGCGTGCCGGAACAGAGACTCCTGTCCCCCAGATCTTGGCTTCGCGATGGCGGCGACTCTGGAAGGGTTTCTCTGGTTTCGTCGAACGTATCAGGGTTTTCGCGACGGAGGCTTTAAATAGGCGGAAGAGCAAGGTCGGTGGACTTCTGGGGGGGCCCGCACTATAGGGGGGCGCGGCCCCCCCTTTGGCCGCGCCGGCCTAGGGTTTGGTGGCCCTGTGTCCCCTCTCTGGCGGTTCTCGGGTGTTCTGGATGCTTCCGGGCAAAATAGGAACCTGGGCGTTGATTTCGTCCGATTCCGAGAATATTTCTTTACTAGGATTTCGAAACCAAAAACAGCGAGAACAACGAATCGGCACTTCGGCATCTTGTTAATAGGTTAGTTCCAGAAAACGCATAAATATGACATAAAATGTGCATATAACATGTAGATATCATCAATAATGTGGCATGGAACATAAGAAATTATCGATACGTCGGAGACGTATCAAGCTGCTCGATTGGTGCCGGGGCGGGAGAGAGATCTTTGGGGGAGATGGCTAATGGAGGATGTGAAGATGTGGCTAATGAAGGAGATGTGAAGATGCATATATAGGTGAGGGAGGTGAATAGGCCAGCCACCGGGTGATCAATTCCTGTGGCCGGCCGGCGGCGGCGATGCAACTTCCGATCGATGCAACTTCCGTCGATGATCAGTAATGGCGACGACGGTCGAGTTCCGCGCGGGAACCGAACTGTTTGACTTTAGTCCCGGCTCGTGTCACCAGCCGAGACTAAAGGGGGTGCCAGCAGGCGCAGGGGCATTAGTCCCGTCTTGTATCCCAACCCGGAACTAGAGACCCATAAAAACTGGGACTAATGGTTACTACATCATGGGGCGGTTCCGGCCCAGGGCACGCCCGGGACTAAAGGCCTGGACGAAAGAGTTGTTTTCTACTAGTGTTGCTTGACTTCCTAGACTACACACTCTGCACTTGGAGTCCCAACGTTTCAAGAGTTTTTGCTGGTGTTGTAAAACTCTATCACATGCGCATTACATAAACCGAATGACATTCTCCTATAAGCAAAAGTACCAAATGGACATGTGAAAGTTTTCTTTTTCCAGATCATCCTTATGGATAGGAATTTGAGAGAAACCTAAATAACCATCTAAATGGGAAAAGTGTGAATACTTAGACAATCTTTCTAACATTTGATGTAAAGGATAATGATCTTTCTTAGTGGATTTATTTAATTTTCTCGCCGGTGCGGGGTGGTGACCTTGGGTTTCTCCCGCGGTTCGAGGATGCCCGGGGCAGCAACCTCGGGTTTGATGGAGGAGGCGGCCTTCTTCTTCGTCGGAGGTGGTCGGCCAGGCTGGTAGTCCTGTGTGGGGGATCATGGGATCTCACATAGGTTTCCGGCGATGGTGATCTAGTCCGGGGTGTCATGGCGGCCGGTGAAAACTGAGCCTCGACCTCGGTCTTGGCGGATGATGGCAGCGTCGATCGACGTCGTTACCTTGTCGAAGGCGTCATATTTGCCCGTCTTGGCACTACACTCGGCGAGTTGGGGATGCGCGGCTGCCGGTGAAAACCGTGTTCCGACCTCGGTTGGTGGACGATGGCGATGTGTCGCGCCACAACCTTCTTGAAGGCATCGTCGACGCAGTCTGCGGTTTCTCACTCGTGCTGCTCCGGGGGAAACCCTAGGTCCGGGTCTCCCGGATCGGACGATGGCGGCGCGTCCTGCGTCGTTCTACCTCTTGGGGCATCGTTTTTGGAGCAGCTGCTGGATGTTAGGGGACTTCGGTGGAGTGGTGTTCATCTACCATATTGTTGGCGCCGAGTCTCAGTGGCATGGTGCTGCAGGGTATCGACGACAGATGCGGGATGATGTATACGTGCAGGAGGGTGGAGCCGTCTGGCGTCATGGTGGTATCGACGGCAGGTCTTGCAAGATTAATGCGTTGATCTCTCTTGAAGATGGAGTCGAGGAAGACGGCGGGAGTAACTCCTGTGACGCGTGCGTTGGCGTGCGCTGAGAGTCTGCTTGACTGGATGTGTTTCTCACCTGCTATTGGGCGGTCTGAGAAAGCATTTAGTTTTGTATGATTTGAGTTGGTGTATTGCCACCCTCTTCATCCCACTGTAGGTATAGTAAGGTTGCTTCGAGTTTGATCTTTTGTATTTTTTCTTGTAAGGTTTCGTGAATAATCTAATAAAAAAAGTCGTGTGCATCCTTTGGATGCAGAAGCTGGGGCGATATTTCCCCCATTTCGAAAAAAATGCGTATTCTATAACCAGTAATTGTTCTTTGAGGTAGTAATTCGTTTTCATTATTAGGAACAACATTTATGCGTCCTTTCTTAGGCACACAATAAACATGATTAACCCACTTGCTAGCAGCTACATAATAGATAATACTCCCTCCGTCCCAAAATATAAGGCGTCTAAGGATTGATCAAAAGTCAAACTTTACTAACTTTGACTAAATATTTAGAAAAATATATTTACATCTACAATATCGAATTGACATATTAAGAAAATATATTTTATGGTGAATCTATTCATGTTGCCTAAGTACTGTAAATGTTTATATTTTTGTGTATAAACTTGGTCAAACTTAAAAAACGTTGACTTTTGACTAATTCTTAGACGCCTTACATTTTGGGACGGAGGGAGTACTTGCTTCTAAAAGTTTAATTACCTCTTTCCTTACCACTTATTTTAGTCTTGGATGGTGGAGATGACTGGTTTTGCATCTTCTTCTAAACTAATTTTATGCACGCATAAAGCTGGGCTAGATTATACCTTTCAAATCATCAAGAGAATAACAAATGGTTACAGCCCACATCACATCAAGTAATTCAACTCTCCGCAAAAAAAAAAGTAATTCAACTGTGTCTATAGTAGTGAGTGTATGTACGTATTTAAGTGCTTGTATTGTATTGTGTTTCGCAAAAAATGATACGTTGACAAAATGTAGAAACATTTTTATGGGCCGTGATTCTTAAAATCTCAACGCAGCCCACGAAGGCGACGGAGTCGTCCGAGCGAGTAGAGCGAGCAGCGTGCTCTGGAAGGAGCCGGAGCCCGGTGGCCAAATAAACCTCCCGCCGCCCATCCGCCGCGCCTTCCGCGCCGGCGACCATGTCTTCCTCCTCGCCGCCGGGGACCCCCTCCCAGGTCCTCAGCGTCCGCATCGTCTCGCTCGACTACTACATGGCGCCGCCCATCCCGGGCCTCGACTTCTCCTACAGCCCCTTCCACTGTACGCTCCCCTCCCCTTTCTCAACTTCTTCAGGCCCAACCGCTTCTCTCCGCACTGAATTCCCTCTCTATCTGGTGGCTGGCGCAGGCGAGGAGGTGGAGGAGGTGCCGGTGATCAGGATCTACGGCTCCACCCCCGCGGGGCAGAAGACTTGCCTCCACATCCACCGGGTGGGTACCAGCTTCTCCCTGGCCTAACCGTTCTTCACATTTCGCCATGTTTATTTGATTCAATCGATAGGTAGTTTCGGTTGCCAGCTTAGTTATGTTTATTTGATTCACATTTCGCCATGTTTTATTTGCAGCAGTTGCACACATACTTGTACCAATATATGTTTGTATTAGTGCTTCCCGGTTACTGCTGCTAGTATTGGAACTGGAAATTTCTGTAACAGTCTTTGTTGCTAATGGGAGTTGAGGAACTAGGTAGGATCATGATTTTTTTTATCTCACTAGTCACTACACATGTCTTCTGCCCTTGAAACCTATAGTTATCCTGGATGAACTGAATTTTCTATATACCCAATGTCTGTTGTATCATGTACAATAGTTGATATACTGATGTTGATTAAATACCATCCTCCTCTATTTTTCTCTGGTAACACATGGTTTCAACTACCTCGTAACGTAACAGTCTAAAGTTGTAAATCTCCCTTTGCTATTTAGGCCATGCCGTACTTGTATGTACCTTGCCCAGAGGAGCTACTTCATAACGTCAAAAGAGGTAATTTGCACTTCATAAATATGCACACCTGATACAATTGCTTATGTTTCTACTCTTTCTTTTGCCATTCATTGTATGTACTCTTCTCTTGTTCTGCATGATGTCCATAATTTCATATCAGCGTTGCCTGATACTTGACACTGGTCATGCATTCAATTTCTTGTGCCATGCCTCATGAATTTTGTGGGTATGAAGTTCTCATATATTTGGTGGTTACAGATCGCTACTGTAAATTTTTTGTACGAGGCTCAAACATAATCTGTAGTTAAAAACATCACTTCTTCACATGTTCAAACTTCAAAGCTTGCTCCCTTTTCTTTTGCAACATTGTACACAATATGAAGGGTCGGATGATAGTCTGAGCGTGGCTTGGTTAAGCACATGTTACCTGTTAGAATTTTCTAGCTCTGAAGGGGCAGACATTGTCAAGAAAAGAACTCGATGGTCAGGAGAAATTAATATATCTTCTCTCTGTTCAATAGGGAATTCATGTATGACCGGTCTATTGAGTGACCTTGAGAAAGCTTTGCAGGTAGAGTCCACTTAGTCAGTATGTTAAACTTTCTCTTTTCGTGAGTATCATCGTTTCCTTTGCAGAATCGTGGATCAACAAAAAAGAAGCATGTCCATGGATGTAGCCTTGTTCGAGCAAAGAAGTTGTATGGCTATCATTCATCCGAGGAGATTTTTGTGAAGATCTACCTGTATCCATAACTTTATCATTCTTACATTCATTTCTTGTTGCTACAAATGCTTGAACATGTGTAAATCATTTGCCATTTCCTTTTCTAGTTTTATTTTGGAAATTGTAAATTGTGAACATAATTCGTTTGATTGTTTCAAAACAGAAGTACTTTCACCTTTTTTTGAGAATAAACTTTTACAGAATAATCATTGCCTCTTTTCTGTTTTTTCCTTTTTTCTGAAAATTCTCTGGCTTGATCCGTACGATGATTTTTGGTTCGCAATGAATATTTGTCTACTGCTGTGTTGTTGTCTTAAAAACTAGTCTTGATTACTGAATGCCACTCTAACTGGGCTTTTTATGTATGTTACATTTATGAAGTTCTCTCTTGTAAAAGTAGAAATTGGCGCAAGATTGATATTCTACGACTTGAATGGGCTAATAGTTCACAAGCAAATGTGTTCATTTATCCATGAATCCATGCTTTATGGAACCACCTAACTGAGTTGCCTCCATATTAAAGCTGTGCATTTAGGATTATGAAGAGTTGAGGACCATGTGATTCTATGATAATGGGTGCTACATAAGACTGCACACTGGAAATCTTGAAAAAAATATGCCGTTGTGCATTGACATTATCGCTGGGAAAATATCCCTCTGTTTATGGCTGTGACTGTGAATTGCCTCAGCCTTGCTGACAATTTAGAAGTCGTGAGAGTTTAGTGGTTTGTTGAGTCACCATAGTATTTTGTTCATATTGTATCCAAGAAGAGCGTCCAATGTTTGGACAAAATGTAGTCATTGAAATTTCTAGTGCACAGGTGACCTAAAAATTCTGTAGGAAGTTATGTGCATGTAATCAATTGATGCTCTGTTCTTTCATTTCCACTTGACTGTTCAAAAAAATTAAATTCCACTTGATATGCACATGGACTCGTTTCTTCTTGACATGCCTGCATTTTGTTTTCCCCCGTAAGACTTTCCTGCAACTGATTACCTTGATAATCTGAAGATATTATCCTCATGAGGTTTCTCGGGCTGCAACCCATCTATTGGTATGATGCATTGATGCTCCCTTCTGCATAAGTTGCGACCTTAGTATTTCCATATTGATGGGTAAATTACTACAGTTATGTCCTGATCTTTGCCCTACTAATTTTCGCAGAAGTACTTTGTTCTACTAAGAGACGTGTGATGTTTTTTTACATCATTGCTCTGTGTTGTTCTTTTGATCTGTTTCAATTAGTTATGCATTTAACAATTACTTGACTGTACACTGTATTGGAAAATCGTACCTTTATGGTGAACAACGCTATGACAGAAGGTGTCCTGCCACCTTCCAATTCACCTGAAAGTATGCATGGTTCTCAGTGCTGCACATGGTTTTTAAAGCGTCCGCTTAGGCGATAGAGCACCCCCCAGCGCCTTAGGTTTTTGCCCGCTTTAGGAGCTTAGGCGGCAGAGCGCCCCCGAGCGCTTTAGAATGCCTTACCGCTTTAAAAGCCATGGTGCTGCATGCTCTGTTTCTATCTTTCGTGGTGTGAAGTGAATTCAGTTGTGTTCACCATGGTGCTATGCGCTAGTCGGACATCAGATCAGCGCCGTGCATGAAGGCTGATTAGGTGGGGCTTAGGTTGTCATTTAGCCGTGATAAATCAGCTGGACGGGGAGGCATGGATGACAGTCTCTCTTGCAGTATTTTTTTATTAGTTTGAAGACACCAGTGTATTTGTGGTCTTCCACGAATCTATAACTATATTCTCAAATGGAATCTCTTTAATGCAAACTTGTTTGGTATTCTTGCTGAGACTGATCCCAAGCTGTTCTGTTTCAGGGTGGTGCTGTTCTTGATAGAGTATTCCAGCCTTATGAATCACACATTCCATATCTTCTTCACTTTTTGGTAAGACTGATGCTTTCTTATTCCTTTTTAATAGATATCCTGAACTGCTCTGCAAGGCTATTGTGTTCCGTCTCTTTTCATCTTTTGCAGAAACATGCAATTTTAGTACATTCCTACGTGGTGGTGCCAATTTTGTTTGACACATGTGATATATTTTTAGTGACTCAAGAGGATATTTCTATTTGATGTATGTTTTAGGTCGACTATAACTTGTATGGAATGGGCCATGTACATGTCACAGACTTTAAGTTCCGCCCTCCATTGCCAGATGATTTTTATCTTAAGAGTCTACATAGGAAGGTGGCTTCGTCTGCTGAATCAGAGCACAAGGCAAGTTCTATGGAAGTATGCATTTATTTGGGCCTATATGAAATGATTTCCATCTGAATCGCTATTTAAGTTTGGGTTGTACTTTATCCATTGCTTCTACTAAAAAACTACTCTTAAAATTGATAGGCACATTCAGATAATGTTGCAATGAAGTATCCAATGATCTGGATATCTTCAACAGTGCCACATGCTTTAATACTGGGCGATTCTGCTACTTCACATAGCATGGGAGGAGCCAGTTTGAACTACACCAAACGACATACTTCTTTGATGCTTGAAGCTGACTCCAGAGTGGAAGGTCTGTTTGCGACATCTACCAGCTATTATTTGGTATATCCATAAATTGTGCTACAAATTTGGTTTCGCCTGTAGGTATCATAAACGAGAAGCATAAGATCTACACTTCTCTTTCACAAACAACGACAGACACGAAAATGGTTCAGTCACTTTTAGCAATTTGGGAGGTATCTTTCCTGCTCTATGTGCACATATGCTGCAAATTGTTGCTAATTGCTAAATCTCTCTAACTGCTTTGCTTAGGAACTCGAGCACTTACGATTACTGGAGGAAAAAAGACCTGCTGATATTGGTAGACCACCGAGGAATGTTGTTCTTAAAAGTTTTCTTCATGGTATTAAGTATGAGAGTGCTCTATCTATGTTGGATTCGAAAGAGGAAGGCCCCCATAAAGTTTCTGCCACTGAAGACTCTGAAAATCTAGAGAAGTGCTTTAAATCATTGACTGATATTATTGGGACTATCACATTTTCACAAAATGACAACTGCCATAATGTTGATAGTGATAATCCCATGGATAATCCTGCTCAAAGAACATCTCAGTTACTCGATGAACATGAAAAGGTAGTCCTCAGATCTTATTGTTGTGTCACTTTGTAGTGTAAGCAAAGGAAAATCAGACGTGAAAGTATGAAACAACGTGGAACCAGTTTTCCTAAGTCCTAACCGATAAAATGTACCTAAAACATTTGTAGGATGAATAAGTACATCTTTTGGTTGCTGATAATTGTAGCTGGCCCTCCTGGTGGCCCTAGAAGAAAAGGCTGACTAGCACCCCCTAACAAGTAATAACACCAAACGAAACCACATTAATGGTTACATTTTAGAGGGTGGAAAATAACAGTATGTCTGAAATGACACCAGTACTTCAGACAGTAGAGGATATGTGAGTCTATGGTCACTTTCTGGCCTGGCCAATCATTTCAGATATTCGTTTTTGATTGATCTGAGATTTCCATATTATACTTTCTATTCAAATGTGTTTATTACTTAGTCCTATAAATGTAACGCCTCCTGTCTCTTCCTTTTGTAGCATGTTGATGCTGAAGCACTTGGGCTTTTAAGCTGGATGGCCTCCTCGCAGGCTGGAGAGGAACCGACAACTGATGATGAATTGATCAATGAAGTCATTCTGAGCCCTTTGTTTTCCAAGAGGTCTATTGAAGTTGCTTTAGAGTCTGCTCACCTGAATTTTGATAGCGCTTCTCAGCAGGAGTGCCAGGATATTCTTGATACACTTGAACCTGGGACTAGGGAAGAAGAGCTGAATGCTTCTACGTCTCACCACAGTTCTGCAATGCTTAATGATAGCACTTCATTGAGCAATACTATTCCTCAGCTTGATGGGTCTTCTGATGAAAATCAGAAAGTCCCCCATGGGTATGATCAGGTTAAAATTACTGGGAAAAAAATAGGAACACCTAGTCACTCATCTAGTAAAAACAAGTTGTCCAGCAAGCGTGGAGGTACTGAACTTCTCTGGGGTTCTTTGCCTCTTTCTACTAAAAAGCGGCCACATGGAAATGTTGATAGTCCTATTACCACTTCTTCAGGCAGCACAATGCTAACTGAGAAGAAACCAAGTTCTTGCAAGAGTAAAACTGCGAAGAACTCCCATGATACTGCAGAAGACGCTGACATGGAATCTTCTAGTTCGATAGGTGAACATGGCTCAGCCTGTCAATCTGTAAGGGATTTAATGAGAAGGAGGAGGAGGAGGGGATCTTTCCAGCCTGAACAATTGGACTTTGGTTCTTCTGGGGCTGCAGCATGCACCATGGGTAAAGAGAGTGAAATCGTGATTTCTGGAGGTTTAGAATTGCATGATTTCACTAGCGATCTTTCAAATTCAGAAAAGCCTTATTCTGGTGGTGATTATGTACATATGACATTTGCACGGAAGCCTCCTCTGAAGAACGAAGTATGCTCTGGTTTGGAGGGTTCTTCAACGAGCATTGAGCAGCCTGAATGTAAGTTTCTAAGGAATTATCATGGAACTTCACATTTACTGATGCAGATATGCTGTCCAGGTGTATCTTTTTTAAGAAACTGTTGCGTTAGCATTGATGTTCTAGTTACTCATCTGATATTCTGAAAATAGTTGTGTTCGAAAATGATGCCTATGAACTATGATTATGCATTAGATTTATCATTATGTTACCTGACCAGAGTTACCAGGTTATAATGCTACAACACAACGTCTCTTGAATATGGTAGTGTCACTTCACCTTATATGACACATATTATCTGCTATTTTCAGCTGTTAAACTGGGATCTGTTGACCCCCTTCCGTTTTTCGATCAGACTGCTGAAGAGAATAAGGAGAATGGATCATTTCAGTACATGGGAAGTAATGAATTCCCACATGATACGTTGGGTGTTCCAACTCATTTCCAGAATGATGGATCAGTACTATATTTGCTGACACATGCATTTTCACCACCATCTGCAGTGTCTGTCAGACAGTGGCTACCCCAACAAGCTTGTTCTAGTAATGTCCCTGGTATAAGCACTTTCCTGCATACACTTTTCGCTATTTAATTTACTGGCTACATTCCACACTTATTTTAGGTTACTCCAACTATGGTGAAAATGTTGCAGGTGATCAGGAAATAGAACACCATCCTACCTTTTCACCACGTGCGGAAGCTCTTGCTTTGATGGACGATTCTCCTGTACCCAGATCTGCTCCAGAGAATACCACAACAACGTTCACAGATACAGTTATGACGAAACCTGACCTATCGAACAAAGAAAATAAACAGTCGGATGATTGGCATGATTTTTCCCAGATCTCAGTTGAAGAAGAAAAACATAAGCTCACACCGCTCAGTCAAAGTGGGTTTCGTGACCCTGCTAGCACTGGTGGTGGACAACAATTGACTTTACTTAGCATAGAGGTTCTGCCAGATTCCTTTCTCTTTCGCACCACAAGAAAAATATCTTCTTTCTTTGTCCTCCTAGGAAGCAGGGTTATATTTTATTCTCATAGACAATCTATCTTCGTGGGATACAGGCAAGGTAAAATTATCTCTTGATATTTGTTTCCACTACTCAACAGGTATTTGCAGAAAGCAGAGGGGAGCTGCGTCCTGATCCACGGTTTGATGCCATCAATGTTGTATCACTGGCTGTTGAGGATGACATGGACTGTAGTGTTGAAGTTCGTGTATTTATACGTGGAAACAACGGCAGATCGCATGGGAAAAGGTTGCGTGACATAGTTTGGTCTTTCATTCATTTCTTGGATTCTTTTTTCCTTTTGATTCAATATTTGGGTTATTGCACTAGGCATCCCCGATCCCTTTTTAACAAATCCCAGTATCTCTCTGAATCGTCCTCTTGTGTCCATCAAGCATCAACACCCTATATTAATTTAATTATATCGATGAAATCTGTAGAAGCCCAGCCCAGCCCAGATCAGTAAGTAATTAACAGCTCTAATCAGCAGAATTCTATCAAATGTGACATGCCAGTTGCTGTGCTGCCACTTCAGTTACATACTTACATTCTTAGTCAGTTATTGTCCCATGTCAACCCGGCCACGTGAACAACTCCCTTGGAGATCGACATGGCACATTGACTGACTACGGTGGTGATAGTGGCAACAGATGTCATATTTGGCAGGAGTATGATGATTTGTATGGCTAACTTACTGATTTTTTTGGAGAACATACAAAAGCTCCTTCACATCTTTTCATGATTGAAGGAACATAGATACAAGAGTTTGGGACAAAAACACTGACCAGTGCCACCATCACACACAAAGCACACAAAACTGCACATCAACACAAAGAGAAACCTAAGGTACTTCTCCTCAAGGTGCTTGCAGACCTTGGTGATAGGGTGTGCTGTTATCAATCTGTCTAAACCTTAAGTACTCACCCCAGAGGTGCTTGCATCTCTTGGTGGTAGGCCTGCTGCAATCAATATGCCTCTGTTCTGATGACGGTAGCAACCAAAAGGAGGTTGGGTGACTCATCATTCCACATCCTGCTATTCCTTTCCTTCTACACCGACCACTATTAATGACTTGATAGAAAGATAGTCGGCTTGCATGTGATGGCTTTTCATATTAATTTGATTTCTTCTATATATTCATGCTCTCGAACATAAACTGCATGCTTGAGTTTTTCTGTTCAAGAGTTGTGCCTTCATGTAATCTTTTTCTTTTTAAATGCGTATGATATTGGCTTGTTGGTTGCGATGATTTTAATTCCCTTTTCTTGTAATTGCAGGAACCTTGACGGAATTGTTGGTTGTGGTGTTGATGTCTTCCCTGAAGAGAGAGACCTTCTGAACCATCTTATTAGTGCAATATGTTCAATTGATCCAGATATCCTAGTTGGGTGGGAGATTCAGTTAGGATCTTTAGGATTTCTTGCAGAAAGAGCTGCTCATCTGGGTGTAGGCTTACTGAAAAGAATCTCAAGGACACTACCACATCAGTCAAAACATCCACCTAACAATCTAGACCATGAGTCTAGTCAGGTGCTTCCTGAAGCATCTTCTGCTGGTGATGTTATTGCGGATGTCAGTGAGAATGATTGGAGTCATACCCATGCTAGCGGTGTACATGTTGGTGGGAGGATCGTACTAAACTTATGGCGTCTTATGCGTGGGGAAGTTAAGCTTAATAATTACTCTCTTGAAGCTGTGGCTGATGAAGTCCTGAGGCGAAAGGTACCATTAGTACCGACCAAGACATTGAATCGATGGTTTGCAACAGGTCCTGGACGAGGAAGACACCGATGCATAGAATATGTTAACAGCAGAGCTATGCTCAACCTTGAAATAATAAATCAACTTGACCTGGTAAATGAAATTTCCTTCATTGTGTTCTCGCTAAGGTTTAAAATAGCGCGCTATAGCATATTTTGACAGTCCATGCTAAATTTTAGTAATTTTGCTCGCTATGACGCTATTTGCGAAATAGCATGTTATATCGCGCTAAAACATCATAAAGTTAGCTCGCTATTTTTTTACAGCCTATTGGTAGAAGGGTTTGAGTTTTCCTCGTAAGAACAGAAGAAATTTCTTTTTGTTTGTTGTGGTGATGAATGCCAATCTGTTGATTCCTATCTGAACCGGAAGATAATATTGGTAATACTGATAATTCTTAATAAATAATTTATACTATGTCGTTGCCTCGTGAAATATTGATGTTAGGCTTCTAAAGAATTGGA
This sequence comes from Lolium rigidum, assembly GCF_022539505.1. NCBI lineage: Eukaryota > Viridiplantae > Streptophyta > Magnoliopsida > Poales > Poaceae > Lolium > Lolium rigidum. The sequence goes on from NC_061514.1 coordinate 319,541,809, forward strand.
GAGCTATTTTTGTATGTGATTATGTATGTATGAATCTGTCACTTTTGGACTGAAATCCTTTGTTTTTAGACTATATGCCGTGTTTTTTTTTCAAAACGGTATTTGAAATATAGCATGCTATTAGCACGATATAGCGTGCATAGCATTTGGAGGATGCCACCGCTATTTCTTTTAGCACGCTATTTTAAACCTTGGTTCTCGCTAGTACATCATCAACATATGTTACTTGTGAGCTCCGTTGGTATTTCCATGTAAGATGTTTTATCAACTGGACAACCTGTCCTTTTGGTTTTATACCTGTTATAATTTAGTTAGCCACAACAAAGTTAGTGAAACTGACATGTCCTGAACAAGTAACTAGTGAGTAGTAACTGATGTTTTTTCTGCTAACTGAGTAGAAGTTTGCTCTTATTTTTGCCTGATTATTCCATGCAGGTCAATCGGACATCTGAACTTGCTCGTGTGTTTGGTATTGACTTCTTCTCCGTTCTTTCACGAGGGTCTCAGTTCCGTGTCGAATCTATGCTATTAAGGTTGGCTCATACACAGAACTACCTTGCAATTTCCCCAGGAAACCAACAGGTGCAATTATTTGTCCCTTAGTAAATTTAGTTTCTCTATTTCTGCTTAGACATGCTCTATACTTCTATTGCTGCTCATCAGCCTTTGCCTAGTAAAACCAATTCTCAAACACAAATGCAAGAAAAGCAGCTTCTTGTTCATTTGACAGTACTGACAGGCATAAATTCACATGGGTTCTTTGTGGCAAAGAGGCAAAGACACACATTTTGTCCGCAGGGATCAAAGAAGTTGCATCATGTACATAGCCAGGGAAAAGGCTGTGACGGGCTTAAGATTAGATGGGGAATGTTCTTTTAATCCATCAGACAATAGAATTTTCTGGTTTTAGAATTAGAGGCTTCTTCACATGCACTAGAAATGAGATATATTATTCTAAAAAGAGAGATTTTTTTTTGCTACCCTAACTCAGTTGAGTGGGATTTGGGGGAATCGGTAGGGCGGCCCAGGAACAAAGTGGTGCCTGGACTCATCTAACGATCGAACTCAAAAGTCAAAAGTAGGATTGGCTTCGATGCCGAGTTGGCTTACTTTCAGATTTTTAGATCATTGGCTTACTTTTGGATCACTGCTAAAATGTTTTTTGATATTATTACCTAAAATAACTGTTCTCCAGTGCTACTTCACAGGTTGCTACTCAGCCAGCGATGGAATGCTTGCCACTTGTAATGGAGCCAGAATCAGCTTTCTACTCTGACCCAGTTCTTGTATTGGATTTTCAATCCCTTTATCCTTCTATGATAATAGCATATAATCTATGTTATTCTACATGCTTGGGTAAAGTTTTCCCATCAAAGTCCAGTGTACTTGGCGTCAGCTCGTATTCAGCAGATGCACAAACAATTGCTGATCTGAAAAATCAGCTGCTCCTTACTCCAAACGGGGTCTTGTTTGTGCAACCTGAGGTAATTATCATGTTTGCTCCCGGGCATTGCAAATTTTCTTGTATCTCACCCGTATTTAATACTTTCCCTAATGATGTTCGATTAAGTGCCACCAGCTGATAGGCAATACCACAATACCTACCACATACAGTTCTCATACCATCTACTTAAGTTCGACCAGCTGGCAGGCAATACCTACCACATATAGTTGTCATACCATCTACTGGTCTACACATGACTTCTGTTATGGTTGATAGATGGATTCATGGGATTGTCCCTTGCTGCCATGTCAGCTGATACTTGCTATATTCTTGAAAACATTGCTTAATGCAATAATACTGCATTGTCTATCCACCATGACATTCTTCACTTTTTCTTGCGCACACCTTAACTTTTTTCCAAGAAAACGCAAAGGAATCTTTGTGTTTCATATCATTGAAAAGATAGAAGTTGTTACACGCCTCCTAAGAGGTACACCTTACCGTTTTAAGTCCTGGACAGTGAGCATCTTGCACCGGACTGACCTTTTGATATTTTTATATGGCATTCTGCAGGTCAGGAAAGGTGTAGTACCTCGTCTTCTGGAGGAAATACTGTCAACCAGAATTATGGTGAAACATGCAATGAAAAAGCTAGCTCCATCTCAGAAAGTTCTGCAGAAGGTATTTACTTTTCACTTTTCGAACATTTTACACAAGCCCTAAATTCCTTGGTTATTGTGATTAAGTATAATATGATATGATATAACTTTTACTAGAAAATATGGGTAAATGTACAATATTTTATGGTGCAGTAGATATTTCAATCGCTGTTGGGTAAAGTAACTGTTCTTGTCTTCCTTTTTGTTATATAATGGATAGATTATTTATTTCCCAGATACTCAATGCTCGGCAACTTGCTCTGAAGCTGATAGCTAATGTAACATACGGTTACACAGCTGCTGGATTCAGTGGTCGTATGCCCTGTGCAGAACTTGCTGACAGCATTGTTCAATGTGGGCGTAGAACGCTTGAAACAGCAATATCATTTGTTAATCAGCATCCTTTGTGGAATGCTAGGGTTGTATATGGTGACACTGACAGGTATTTTTGTGCATTTCTCATGATATTTTTCTTTGAACTATACAAAATGATCTACAAGGCCAATTGTTTCTGCTGCAGTCTTTTTGTTCTTCTAAAAGGGCGATCTAGGGAAGAAGCATTCAGAATAGGGAAGGAGATTGCCTCTTTAGTAACTGCAATTAATCCAGATCCAGTCACATTGAAGTTTGAAAAAGTTTATCATCCCTGTTTTCTTCTTACAAAGAAGAGATATGTTGGCTATAGCTATGAAAGTCCTGAACAGAATGAGCCAATCTTTGATGCGAAGGGGATTGAGACAGTGCGGAGAGATACATGCCCAGCTGTTGCGAAGATGTTAGAACGATCCCTTAGAATAATGTTTGAAGAACAGGACTTGGTCAAAGTAAGGCGTCTTTCTTACTCTCCTTTATGAGGATGATTCTCTTTTCATTATCACCTTTTGGTCTTTAGCAGTATCAGGCGTATAGCTTAATGGCCTTTTATTCTTACAGGTTAAAACGTATTTGGAGCGTCAATGGACACGGATATTATCAGGAAAAGTTTCTATTCAGGACTTTGTTTTTGCAAAGGAGGTTCGTCTAGGTACTTACAGTGCAAGGGCTTCCTCACTGCCACCCGCAGCAATTGTTGCAACAAAAGCGATGCTGTCTGATCCTAGGGCAGAACCACGTTATGCAGAGAGAGTGCCCTATGTTGTTATCCATGGGGAACCAGGGGCTCGTCTTGTTGATATGGTCATTGATCCTTATGGCCTGCTAGAAGTTGGATCTCCTTACAGATTAAATGAATTATATTACATAACCAAACAGATTATCCCTGCACTACAACGTGTCTTTGGACTCCTAGGTGCTGACCTGAATAAGTGGTTTAATGAGATGCCTCGCCCCATACGACCAACACTTGCTAAACGCCAGTCCACTTCTGGTCACGGTGCATATTCCAGTGGTGGCAGTTTCATCCGATTAGGGCTGAATAAGAAAGCGTCCACCAAAGGAAGCAGGATAGATACCTACTACATGTCGAGCCATTGTGCTATTTGTGGTGATATAATTCAAGGATCAGACACTTTTTGCAACAACTGTTTGAAAAGTGAAGCTGTTGTTGCCACTGTAGTAGCTGGCAGGACTTCAAAATTGGAGCGAGAAATCCAACATCTTGCTGCTGTGAGTTTTTTTAGTTACTGGGATATATACTTCAATTTTACACTGGGAAATGAACCATTGCATGGTATATTTAAAAATTCATGATTCATATTGTTTTTGTGTAACATGAATTGAGCATTAGAAATGCTGAAATTCTAACCTTAATGTACTTCATCACTATTGAAGTGCAGCAGTCCTTTAATATAGTATATTTTTTCCATAAAACAGCCCTAATGTATATTGTATAGCTAACTTTTGAATGTCGTCCAGATATGTGGTCACTGCGGAGGAGCGGACTGGATTGTTGAAAGTGGGGTCAAATGCATTTCGCTTGCATGCCCCGTGTTCTATGAGCGCCGGAAGATTCAGAGGGAGTTAAGAGTTGTCTCGGAATCTGCTGGAGAAGCTGGATACTATCCATTCTGTTGTGCCGAGCTATTCTGAATTTGCATTTTCGTTGTTCATATCATGTATATTGTACATCTGTAAAATGTACAATCAGACTGTAATTATTCTGTTGTACCTTGTAACATTGTATTTGTACCAGTGTGCAAAGCATAGGAGAATAATGTGTAATGACAGTATGACACAAAGCCTTATTTGAGAGGACATGTAAAAGCTATTTATTGATTGATGCTTCCGTCTTGATCACCCTCCCATGCTTTCTATGAAATCATGATGACGGTTTCCATGGTAAGAACGTGAGCATTATCTGCGGAAAAGATCATGGCATCACTGGCATGATTGTGCAAATTTTTGCCATATCATGTGATTTCTTTCCAACTTATGCTGTTAAGCTTATTCGTGGCCAGGTGAACAAGGATCAGAGCCTGGAGAAATTTAGATAGACGCATGATGCACCAGCAAAAAAGTTTGGCCAACTGCCACAGAAAACTGGAATGAGTTCGTTTCAATTCCGTGTTGACCAACGAGTTTGATTCTGACATAAGGTTACATTATTTTCAGTTCCACACAGTTCTTTACAGGGTACACTGCATGAACATTGCCCACAGTGACAAGGCCAACTTGGCATTCCAAGGATGCCCTCTTGCTTATTCCTAGAATTGTGGACCGTTATCTACAGAGCGGATTGGAACAGCATCTCAGCCAACTCCTGCATAGGGAAAAGGGCAAGAAAAGGTTATAAGCAATCATCAATGCGAAAGATATTTGCATCGTGCTGTGAAGACGATATGTCTAGATATATCATTCCATTTACCTGTTTGCCTGATGGAACAGTTGGTTCACCCCACTCCAAGACCTTCTTTTCTAGTGTTTCAAAGTCTCCTTTCCCAGCCTATTTGAAACAATAACGAGTTGTCACCATACCAATTCAATCCTTCGAGAAAAAAAAGACTCCAAAATTTGCTAAATTTTGTACCTCAATCATGGCGCCAATCTCACTATCGAAGCTCTGGTAGCGCTTACGGACAAGCTCATCCAAGGAACCATCCTACCATTAGAAAACACAATGCTTAGGTAAAATGCATACGAGAGCTTCTACCAGCTCATAATGTTTCAGTTACCTCAATCAGCTTGGCAACATTGCGAAGGCCACGGGCCATTGTGTCCATCCCTGAGATATGAGCAATAAACATGTCCTCAACATCAGTACTCTCCCTCCGCCTGCACCCATAAAACAATTCCATGTCAGCCAATTTTATATTGAACGAAAGCTCAATTCATGGAACACCAACAATAGTGGGAACTGACAGTTTCGCGTCGAAGTTGAAGCCACCAGGTGCAAGTCCACCCTGTAATCAATACCAAACCAAAGCAACTTATGAGTAAAAGATGGTAACCAGACATGGTAGTATTTACGTAACATTGGATTCAGAAGTAAATTAATTCCACTCACATTCTTAACTACACTTGACATAACCAAAGTAGCCTCTGAAATATCTGTAAGAAACTCATCTGTGTCCCAACCTGCCCATATGTAAGAATTGAAAATGTTACTAGGCCTGTAAGAGGAATTTCAGAGAGTTGCATGGCAATTATATGAACTAGACAGTAGACACACATACCAACTTGTGGATCACCAGTGTTTGCATCAATGTTACCAAGAAGGTCGTTAATGCGTGCAGTCTCAAGCTCATGATGACAGCTGATGGACACCAATTTTTAGATGCAGCTCATGATGACAGAAGATGTTATGATTGGATTCAGGCAAGCAAGAAACTAACCTGTGCCCAGACAGAGTAGCATGGTTGCACTCAACATTTATCTTGAATTCTCCTGTATCATCATGCCAGTTAGAAGCAAAACGTTTTAAGATGACCTCAGGAAACATGATTAAACACATAAGCTTTCCTATGCATAAAATTATTGCAAATAAACACATAAACATACCGAAAACAGGAATGGTCGTACTAAATGATTTTTTTACACATTACAAATATTACCTGTCAGACCATACTTCTGTAGGAAAGAGAATGTAGTTGCAACATCCCAGTCATACCTGTCAGCGAAAAACATATATTAGAGTTTCCAGTCCTGTGAACATATTCCTGATATTTTTTCCAAACAACAAACATACTGATGCTTTGTTGGTTCTTGTGGTTTAGGCTCAATCAACAATATTCCTGAAAAAAGGAGATTCAGACACTCAAATACTATCTTAATCTTAAATTATAATAAAGCATAATTTTGAACTATTTACTGCCAATTCGGGAGATTGTGAACATGAATATCATATATAGCATTGTAAAGCAATTACCATTAAAGCCGATCTTCTTCTTGTGGTCAACAGCAGCTTGAAGAAAGTTAGCCTGGATGGCAAAAGAACAAATTGGTAAATCTAGAAAAACTGTACATCTGCACAAATAATTTGCGCTATGAACTACAAAAACTAGAAATACAAACAAAAATCAGCAAAATATGTCATGGGCTCATGGCACATACCAAATGTTCAAGTTCTCTCTTCATATCTGTATTGAGAAGAGTCTGGTAACCCTCTCTTCCACCCCAGAATACATAGTTTTCACCACCCAGGTAGTGAGTAACCTTTGAGGGGATAAAAGTCAAGTTAACACTTAACCAGAAGGAAGGCTTCTAATGATATTCATAGACAACTCACCTCCAAAGCTTTCTTCACTTGAGCAGCAGCATAAGCATACACTTTGACCTCTGGGCTGCAGCATATGTGAAGACCTCTCTTAATTCAACTTTTCAAGTCATACCTCAAATTCAGAATGCAATGAAATTATAGCACCTACCTAGTAGCAGCTCCATGCATGTAACGCGGATGCATGAATAGCTGTGCAGTCCCCCACAGTGGCTTTATATTGGTCTCATCCTACATGAAGTTCAGAGTATTTGAGCAAAGATCATAAACAAAATGCAGCATAGTACACCTAAATGTTGAAACATTTTAAGGTTGTAGCAACTGTAACCTGGAGTTGTTTTGCCAGCTCAACTATCTCATCTAAGTTAGCATTTGTTTCCTGCAATGTGAACAAAAGGACTCTTAGGAAAAAGCTGAGAATACGGCCTTCCACGCTATGGCCCAGGGGCCACTGTAGTCACATTACAGTAACACCTTTTTTTTGAAATATATTGCAGTCACACACTGAGATGCCATTATTAAATAGAAGTCATGTAATGGAATAAAGTTCACCCTGAAGCATAGAAAACTATTTGTTGTTGCTTGTGAATTATGATCAGTTCAGACATATTATGTACTTATAGCCCTAATATGTGTAACAAAATACTACATAGTGGTCCAAAGTAAATTGTTCTTTTAGTCAGGATAAGTATAAACTAACTGTAAGACATGAGAGACCATATTCCTTGTGTTAAAAACATAGTCACATACTCCTGTTAAAAGATCATAATCGAACTCTCAGTTGACCAACTCCAAGTTGCAACTTGCAACTTGAGGATGATTTCCAAGATAGCTAAATTACCATTGAGATAAAATCATACCGCGAGCGTTTTGCCATCAGGCGCGATGTCCCTATCATGGAAGCACCACCTGTCAACTCCAAGCTTCTCCATGAACTCGAAGTGAGCTTTCACTGAAACAGGATATCCAAAAGTAAGTAAGCTGTTGATTCCAGCAAATGTGCAATTTCATAACGCTCTGGCCCTTAACACAAGATCAGGTAATTATATATCATACTTCTCTTCTTGGCCATGGCCAAGGAATTGGTGCCATCCTCCCAAGGCCAAGCCTTTGTAGCGGCACCAAAAGGATCTCCTCCAGTACCACGGAAAGTGTGCCAAAACGCCACGCTGAACCGCAGCCAATCCTATAGCAAGAAAAATATATATAACCCGGCTGTATATAGCACATAATGCAAAAGCAAATTAACAGGATCTATCAAAAAGGACATAGTTCACAAATCATACTTTCATTTTCTTGCCGAGAATCACTTCCTCCGCGTTGTACCACTTGTAAGCAAGCGGCTTCTTGCTGGTTGGACCCTGCATCGCAATTGTTCAAGGGTAAATGTTGAACACGGAGGAACCTGTCAAGGGCATGATGTACATGTTCAAGGCTCTGAACTTCCATGGCCTCACCTCATACTTGATTTTGGAAATGCCAGGGAAGAACTCGCCCTCCCAATCATCATCAGCACCATCGCCGCTCTTGGCGTCGACGTCGGCTGGGCAGGTCCCCTGCGCAGCGATCTGAAAGAAGTAGCCCAATCAGTACAAGGGTCACATCGCTTATATAACATCCAGAGACCGACCACAGAGTTACCAATCGCTTACCGCAGCGTAGATGCACAGAGATGACGCCACCAGCAAGACTAGGAGCTTTGCGCCCTTCATACTGGAAAATCTTGCGACTGCAACAATGAAAATACATGGACCGGTTATACGAGGATCCGATCCGTAGGTAACAAAATGTAAAAAATTCCCATTCGCAGGCCCTGAACAGCACAGCAGCTTGTGTCAGCAAGAACGCCGGACCTAGAGTGGAGGACTGACTGAATCCCCAACTAGTGTTCGACAATAAATCGATTTCACCCTACTACTACTGTACTAGTATTCAACCGCAGCTAAGATATCCGCGACAAACTGAACGGATCGTTCAGGAAAGAAACTTGTGGCAAGATTTGATCACAGCGAGCGGAGTGACGACGCCGACGGGGGATCTCCACCTGGAGCTCACCGCGCCGGCTAGTGGGCGAGTGGAAGAAGCGGGGAAGAAGGAGCTCACCGCGGCGGCCGCCGGAGAAGAGGTAACCAGCTCCGCGATCCGCGCGGGGGGTTAAGCGGCCTGCGGATAGGGATTAGGGAGACTGAAGAAGTCTTTCTCCACGCTCCTGTGTAGTGTCAGACCAGTGCCTCTCCCCGGTCTCATTTATACTACAGTACTTCTGCGCTCGGTGACGTCATAAATCTTGATACCATAAATCTTAGTATTATCCAGAACGACACAGGATCAGAGTTTTTTTCTTATCCGAAAAGCAGCACGCCAGACTTGCGTATACCTCGGGGCTCTGCCGTCTCTTGCGGCATTTTTGTTACTACTACTTACAAATTATATTTTCTATATTTTGTTGGCGTCTGCTTTCGTTGGTGATAAGTCTGCGACGTATGGTTTTTGAGAATGGGCTCGCAGCCTAACAAAGATGCTCAGCCTACTAACTAGCTAGTATAGCTCCGAGAATATGAAGGAAGGGGATTCCGTGAACATGGGCGTCAGTGCTCTCGCCAGCTGTTCGCATGTGATTGGTCTATTCCAGTGTTGGTCGATGTGCCACGCAATTTAGGCAATGAATACACACGCTTGGGAATAACCTAATACGAGCTGTCCGTATTTGACTACAGTGCCTGGGGCAAGTGTTCAGTGGATGGTGTGGTGGCTTTAAGATAGTTTTTTCGTTGCCACGTCCATAAATGTGTCTGTCAGACCAACTTTTACAGAGCATGTGAACACGTTTGCTTTCAGGCTGAGTAAATTAATTTGCTCGACTGTTCCACGCTCACGGAACATAGCTAGGACAAAAAGAAAAACAAGAGGAGCACACCAAGTTCCTGTACAGCCTCAATCCAATCTTAGGGCATCTTCAGCGGTTCGACGCATTTTATTCTCCACGAGCGTCCATTTGCGTCGCGTCGCGAACGCTAAAATGATCGTTTTTGACTGCGCGTCCGTTTCCGTCTGGGAGTGGCTCCAGCGGGGCGACGCATTTTTTTTACTTATTTTTTTCTCTTCTCCATTTAAACATAGTTCGAAATATTACATATGGAAACATGATTTTACATAAACTAATACATAATTCAGAACATGGTTTACACAAACTAATACATAGTTTGACCATGGTTGACACAAATAAAAACATTTAAAAAAATGAAACTAGTTGTGTTGATTTCCGTTTGTTCGCTGCCAAGAAAGAACATTCGAGGGCACACCCAGTCACCCAAACTGGAAAATCCAGCTTGGAACGGTGCCCTTGTTGGTTCTTCCGAGGAAGAACAACCAGAAACCTTCACTATTGGCTTCGTCTGGCCCGTAGCCATATTCGCTGCAAAGAAAGAACACTCTAAGTTCTAACTATCGGTGTCTGAGCCGGATTCGCCGGTGTGGTAGTGCCTGCGGCAGGCTGTGTCGTCGAACACCTTGACGATCATCTCGTCGTCCCCCTCTTAGAGGAAGGTGAGCTGGCAGCCGGGCTCGAGCGCGAGGTCATGCGCGAACTTGTCCCACCCGTGTGCAAATACATCTTGCCATGCCCGTCGAACAAGACCTCTACGGTCCACCGGCAGAAGTTGCAGGTGGCCTCCCGTAGTTGCATGTGCGCCGGCTCGACGCCATCGACGAACTCGGCGAACTTGTCCGGGAGCCGCTTGATGCCGAGTGGGTCGTCGTCGATGCGGAGGAGGAACTCGAAGCAGCGGTCGTCCTGCGAAGACGAGGAGGGTGCAGGCGACTGCGAGCGTGGGGCCGTAGCTGCTCCACCACGACGGCCCCTGCACCGGCCCCGGGGGCGCCCAGGGCCGCGGCGTCGACCGCCTCGCTGGCCACCAGGACCCTCCATGGACTTCCTCGCGGGCTTGGCTGCGTCGCAGGAAGAGCTAGGTGGCGCTACGGTGGAGCTTGTGGCGGCTAGGGTTTGTTCGGAGGAGTGGATGAGGAAGAAGAACGCGCGCCCTCTTTATATAGGCCGGAGGCAAGCGATGGCCGTGGGACGCGTGGCGTCGCTATTAACGTGGTTGGCGGAGGTAGGCGACGGCCGCTCGGCAGCCGAGGCATCGCCATTAACGTGGCGCAGACTGCCGAAGCGACGCAGCAGCGCCAGTCGCTGGCGCGCTTGAGAAGACGCATCTTCGCAGGATCGCTGCGAGGCGGGCTCGACGAAACGTCCGCCAGTCGCGAGCGGACACTTTGCGCGTACGCGCAGCGTCCGCAGAGACGCATCGGAGGCGTATATTTGGCCAGGTTTGCATCGTCGCGGACGGTCCGGTCACTTTGCGTCGCCCTGCTGGAGGTGGTACCCGTCGCATTTTTCCCGGCGGACACAAACGGTCGCTCGGCGTCCGTTTGCGTCGCCCCATTAGAGATGCCCTTACATATCCTTGAGATGGAGAACGGCGATTGCAATCCGGAGAATCAATAATCTTCTCTAATTTCTATCATCTTAAAAAAATATTGTTTTTCTTAAAAAAAATTCCAAAAAATTATTTTTTTCTTCTACTTTTTTACATTTGGAAAAATTGAATTATTGGTAGAAAAAACATTAGATTTATTATTAAAAGGAAAAACAATTTTATTTGTGCAGCACAAAAAAATCCATATATATGCAAAAAAAAAGGTAATCTTGCAAGCCGTATAGAAGTCAAGAATTTTATTTAATTTTCACACTGCGAACCGACTGGAGCAACAAGTAAAAGTGCACACATCAGCAGAGAATCAGCAGAGTGCCTGACAAGGGATTAA
>NC_061514.1:319553489-319626900 GCF_022539505.1 Lolium rigidum
TCGCTCCTAGGCTCCCGAGGGTTTCTCTGTGCTGCTCGTGCGTGAGCGTTTTACGCACATCCGAACATTGCTTGGAAATTTCGGCAATCTTTACGCAGGTGTCCTGACTGTCTTTTCCCATTGCTATCGAGGAAAAAATGCATCTGGCACGGTCCATTTAACATTTCTTCGGGAGACACAAAAGGTCTTGGAAACCTTGGCCCACTACTTTGCCTGTTGCGGGAGTCGTCCCTATTATCGCTTCGCTGCTCATTGCTTCTCTGATAATCATCTCTGTTGCTTCCTCCTGTATTTGCCCGAAATCCTGCCGAGATTTGCCCTGGGGCGTCATAACTCGGATACTGCCGAGGAAATCGTCGCCTCGACTGATAATTTCGACCACGGTCCTCTTACGGCGACCTGTGTCGTTTATTGTGGACAGCGTCTTCTCCGTACTGCCCATCTATTTGCTATCTCCATCAACGCGGATACTGTTTTTGGATTGGTCCTTCCCAAGTCCTCGACAAAATCTCCACGCCTGATTCCTGCGACAAACGCATCTATTGCTCTCTCGTCAGATATATTTTCTGCCGAGTTTTTTATGATGTTCCATCTTTGGATGTATTTTCTCATTGACTCATCTGGCTTTTGTCGACACGCCCTCAGCTCTTCTAACGACGCGAGGCTTCTTGCATGTGGACACGAAGTTCTTGACGAATACGTCCTCGAAACTTTCCCAGTTGTCGATGGATCCTGGCGGAAGTTTTTTGATCCAAGATCGTGCGGCTCCACTTAAGTGCACCTGAATACTTTGCATCGCTGTTGCTCTAGTTCCTCCGAGTTAACTTCACCGTCTCGAGGTAATCAATTAACCGAGTCCTCCGGATCTTGCAGGCCGTCGAACTTTTGAAGTGATCGGGTAACTTGAATCCTGAGGGGACTCGAGTTTTTCGGACTCTTCTCGTGAAGCACGGTAGACCGCACATATCCTCGTCATTAAGCTCCGGGGACTGCCGATGATCCCTTCTGCTTTGCCTTGCTCTATCGACCCTCGCTTGTACTCCTGTGTCTCTTGCTCCACTTGGTCCTTCCGGAGCTGCCGCCGTTGCTGCCGCAGGTCGTGGACTATTTTGCCTTGCCGCTCCTTCGGGAGGCGTTGCTACGAACGCTTGTCCCCATAGCTCCAACCCCTGCCAATGCCATGTTGTATAATGTTTCCCTTGGATCTCCGGGGGTGGCCTGGATGCAAGGATGTAAGCTTGTGTCGCCATATACCCAGCTTACGGTGTCTTAGGGATAATATTTCCTCTTGTATCTATCGACATAAAAGACATGTCGAGGTTTTGAACCAAGAACTCTCTTCTACGTCGGGTATGTGTTGTAACCTTGATCTTCCTCTCGTTCCGAGCCTCCCTGTGGCTATCACCCGAAACTCTAGATTGTCCACTTAGATCTGCCCTTCTCCTGCTTGGATGCGAAGCTGCCTCCTTTCTCCTGTTCAACTCAGTCTGTCTGTTTTTCTATTTCTCGGGCAGTTCGTGCGAGCATATATTGATAAGCTTGCAGTTCTTGAGCTGTAGCTGTTGTCGTCATTGGTTCCGAACCATCTATGGCTTTTGCCGCTCTATCCCAGAGCTGCACGTGGAAGTTGGATTACGACGCGTGGTGTGGGCCCGACATATTTAGTGCCCATACCTCTCCTTAGATCTGAGAGATCGACAAAAGGATTTCCCAACTCGTCGAAAGCCTCCGATGTTTCCTCTTGATTTTCGATAGCATAAATCTGATGATATTTTGTACTCAGATCTATGTTGGGTTCGGTGACATCATTGTTGAGATTGATGAAGACCTTGCCCATTGTGAGAGATTTGTCGATGAAGTCGTAATCTGTCGACATCGCTTGAGCCATCGCTTATATATGAGTCCGCGGATGACTCAAACGATGCGTTCGCTGAAGGTCTTGGCGAGTTTCTCTCTTGCTCTGATGCTGATGTAACGTGTTGTCGAAGTTTCTTCTTCTGACTCAGTTGACGATGCATAGCTTGAAAAATCAGAATCGACTGCCGACGATCCCGACGAAATCGGAATTTCGACACGATACGATCCTTCCTTCTCGACACGAAAGTGGAACCTTCCGAACGTCATCTCCAAGGGCTCCGCCAGATACGCATATGCATCCAAACGGGAGGGTGGGTGAGGAACAAAATCAACAAGACCAGCAGCGATCTATTTACCTCGATCCATGGTGTTGCTTCCGGTTGACGATGTCGAAGATTTTGAACGTGCCATCGAGATCAGATCCTTACGCCTCTAATTCCCACAGACGGCGCCAATTGACAAGGGATTAACTTATCAATGCCTATAGATTGTAGGCTAGGGTTTAGTTAGAAGTAGAGGGCAAGTAGATCTCGAAGGTTTCAGTCGAAAAGTACTCGACGAATATGAAAACTAGGGTTTGCGGACAATGATTCGATGATCTCTTCGTCCCTCGACCCCCCTTTATATAAGAGGTGGAGCCGAGGGTTTCGTTTTGTACAAGTTACGAGTCCGGGACGGTTTCTAACTCATCCCGCCAGATTACAAATAACATCTCCTATTACAACTCTATCTTTTCCTTAAATACATCTTGGGCTTCCGAATCTTCTTATTCTTCGAGTAGTGGGCCTTCAATAAACCCCGGGTACTATATTTGGCAGGCCCATTTGGGATGCCTATGTCAGTGCCCTCATCAGCACGGTCTCCGTGCAGAGTGCACACAACACACAGTAACCGTTGAAATTTGGACTTGGTGTCAGCACAGTACCGTTGCACATGGAGCTCAATAAATGCGATGGCAGTGAATACAACTCCGAAGCGGATATACAGCCCCATATACGTTAGAGAAATTGATTAAGTACGTGGGAAGCTACTGTCAGGTAGATGGCCAGACTGCTAGAACGAATGGCTCGGAGCCTCTCCACCTGGCAGGATCACTGGAGCTCGTGTGCCATTAGCACTTTTCGCGAGAATATGATGTTTTACCAAGAAAAGAAAAAGATGAAGTGGGTGAGCATTGAAATTGTATCTCATCCAGTTATTGAGCGCACGGGGTGTCGCTTCACTTCGTCATTCATACCCACAGCCCACGGACGGCACATCTCACCCGGTTGATCCGTAGACAGTAAAACAGTGCCACTGGTCGAGGGAAAACCAATGTTGTTCTTTCGTTTTCGAAAGTCAAATATCTTTGGTCAAAATTATAAAAGGAAGCGTTAAAATCGTTAAATTTATTATATAATAGATGAAAGTATACTGTATGATGATTCTAACATAACAAAATTAGTGTGGTTAGGTGTTGATGTATTTTCCTAGATATTTGTTCCCCTTTTTTACTCCCTCTATTTCAAAATAGGATGCCTATAATATTTGGATAAAGTTTTAAAGTTTGACAAACTATTTAGAAAAAGTGTCAACTTTTATATAAATCATCATGAAATATATTTTTATATTATGTGCATTTAAAATTTCAGATATTGATATTTTTGTACATAGTTGCTGAAACTTTAAAAAATTTAACTTTAATTGAAACCTATAGGCATCCTAATTTGTGAAGGAGGGAGTATCGTCACATTCATGGTCTCCATTACCTCTATGTCGCACCTACTTGGCCGTGACTAGGGACTCGCCTAGATTTCTACTGAACTCTTTTTTTTGGTGCAAAAGGAACAATGATATGGGTAAGCCTTAGCATGATTTTAGACCAGGTTTATGTACCACGGTACCTCAATTTTTAACTTGTTGTACTAACTTGCATATGGTGGACTTGTTATTACCTCTTGTTAAAAATCTCGTGTGTTCTTGGGCATAACAAGCACTGTTTTATATGATAAAATAATGTAACCCTTAAAGTAGTCTAAGCTATATCGCGTTATATCAAAGTGTGGCGTTTTGGAGGCTGACCTACACGTAGCTCTTTATATTCAAACACCCAAAATTCGTATTTCAAAATTTTAAAAAGATCCGAAACAAAATTCTAGAGGTAGCCAATGATGTAAAATCTCAATGCAAACTAATTTGTATTCTAGGCTACACGAAAGCAAAATTGGCAAATTTTATAGTCTTGAAATATGCACTATTGACTATAAAATTTGACTGAATTTATCACTTTTATGTAGCCTACAATAAATATAAAGTAGTTTATATTGATATTTTAAACCATCGTAGTATACATATTGGCTATCTCTAAAATTTTATTTCGAATTTTTTAAAACTTTAAAATGTTACGTATAGCTCGACCTCCGTTTTAAATTTCACTATCGCTATAGCGGACGGTTGTGCACATAGTTCTGACATTGCTTAGAACGATAGACCCAGCTATTAACGAATGTAGGGCCATGTTTGAAATATTGATAAAAGGCACTCAAATCACATTTACTTTTCAAAATCTTTCTTAGCATAGCAGTATGTTTTGTCTACGTCCTAGTTTGCTTCACACATTTGTATTACTAAGAGCAGCGGTCTGATATAAACGGATCAGAAGTATTATCCGTTTTGGTCCAGCCGATCATAATTTGGGTAAATTTTAGTCTGGAGGCCTGACGCAAACTGATTGATGTATTCACGGTCTAAATTTACGCTTGGAATATGTCGTCTGCGCGCATCCTCCTCTACTCGACCCGGGACCCACTTGCCAGCGACACCAAAGCCACATATCTATTCGTGTCTGTCCCTCCCCTATACAACCCTAGAGTGATGCCGCTGCCTGCCGCCGCTCGTTGTTGCCGAAACCTTTTTGTTTGGCCCACAACTGGTTGTAGGACACTATTTGGTGGCGGCGTCTAGTGCCCGTGTTGTAGCCCCTCCCCCTGCCATTTCGTTTGGAACCGCCCGTTAGCTTCGCCGCTTACTACCTGTTCGGCCAATTGCTCGGTACGAAGTTCTAGACCATTTTTGGCCATTTGCTTGAAGTAGGTAGGTCATTGACCCATACTTGTTCGTATGCTTGCATATGTAGTGACATGTGATATGGACCTCCGGGAGTCAATCGTCTTCTCTGTATGCTTGCATATGTAGTGACAGGTGATCTCCTTGATGAGTACGCTCGCATATGTAGTGACAAGTAATCTCCTTGATGAGTACTTGTGAATAAGGAGACCACCTGCCTCGACTCGATGTACAAGTTCTACCGAGCTGATATTCCGCTGTTCGGCGATCTTTATTTGATAGAGTCAACTGTTGCCGACGTTGCCCAACTGTTATCGATCAATGATGCAAAAGGGTTTCTGGGGATGATCAGAAGCATAGATTGCACTCACTAGGTGATGAAGACCGCCAATTTGCATGACAAGGGCAGTATAACAGGCATGCTGAGGGGTGCACTGTCGAGGCATGTGGCATCATATGATATGTGGATTTGACACTCTTTCTTGTAGAAGGCAATGCTCGAGTGGTCAACTATGAGATCAATGACAATGCATATGACAAGCCTTATTGTATCGCTAATGACATCTATCCGGACCGTGTCACACTAGTGAAGACAGTCTGTAATCCCGCAACCGAGAAAACGAAGAGTTTTTCCTAAAGGCAAGAGACTTGTAGGAAATATATGGAGCGAGCACTTTGTGTGCTGCAAGCTCGGTGGGCTAATGTTTGTCACTACTAGAACATGAAATGTCCAGACCATGTATGAGGTGATGACTGCTTGTGGGATCACGCACAACATGATTGTTGAGTAGTAATAGGGTGATGACAGCCTCCATGACTAAGGATGACAATTTTAGAGTGAGTTGGTTGAGTCGCAACGAGGTGCAACAACATTTAAGCAGTTTCTCCATGCACACTGAGCTCCGTGATAGCCACATATTGGCTCGTCTATGAATACTATTGAGCATCAATAGGCTTGACAGAGCATGAGGAGAGTAAGGAGGAGTCATTGCATAAAATTTTAGATGTTTAATTATAAGTTTTTTATTATGAATTTTAACCCTGACGCAAACAGATATTTGTGACAAGGAGAGCAATTTAATATCTACGACCTAGCCTAAACAAAACTTTTTTTTTGTCTGAAATATGCTGGCGGTGGAGATGCCCTAATAGTTTCGAGAGATTTGGACTGGAGCCGGGACGCCGGGTGCAACCGATCCTTTCCCGAAGAAGTTGGCTGACCCGTTGTTAGAAGCTGGATAGATGATCCGGGCGACTCGTTTTAATCGGGCGGAGAGTAATATAAATCGCTTTACAATTTGCACGAGCAAACAGCCCGAAATCTACATCGATCACCATAGGCGGCGTAATTCCGGGTTAAGCGTGGGAGCCCGTCCTGTCCTGATAATCTGAGAGGTGAGCCATGGCCGCACTCCGACCTTGCGCCCGTATAGCTCTGGCGCCATCCGCCACGTTTGCCAGCAGAATCGGCAGCTCGTCGCGCCGCCGAACTCTACCCGTACTATCGCTGCGCCGGCACGGCAGCCTGACACTCAAGCATGTGATCCGCGCCAACAAGGATGCCGCAGATCAGCCCAGCCAGCCCGCAGATCCGGAGGGGAACGATGAAGAGAGCGACAAGGACAAGCCCAAGGTAAAACAGTCCTGCTATGTAATTATTCGGAATTTCTCTTTCTTAATCTAGATCTGTAAGATGTAATGTGATCGTAATCTCGGAAAAAATTAGACAAAAGGGAGCTGAAAAAAAGGCTCAGGAGCTACTAAAAACACTTAGCCTAAAGGAAAGTGCAGAAAACTTAAAACTACAGAAACAAAAGGCTACATATCAGTTTGCTGCTGCGCAGCTAAACATCATCTGTGAGGGTGATCTTGGAAATTTACATTGTTTGCTGCTGTAACCTAAGGATATATTCAAGTTCCAATTGAAACCTCCTAATCCCAGCAGGGGTAAATCAGTAGCTTAATCGGGTTAATATCCATCTATTTTACATTACATGGGAAACAATTGATCCCATAATTATATGATGTGTCAGTGTGAGATTAGTAGGCATCAATAGTTGGCGAAAATTTCCATCAAGTCAGTTCAATTCAGAATCAGACTGACTCATGACGGCAGCTCGGTAAAGTATTTTATTCAGTGTTAAGTAAATCGGTAATTGGTAGCTGCTTGGCTGGTTGAGGAGTATAGAGATTAATCAGTCAATCAGCTTGTTAACTGGATTAATCGGTCGACCATTAATCGGTAGGTTAAATAAGGCCAAACCAACATATAGCTAAATTTATGTATTATCTCAAGCTCCCAACAATGCTGTGTACTAAGGTATGCTATTGTAGACATATAAGAAAATCATAAGTAGTAGCAACACAATATAACGAGAGCAGCAAACACAACAAACAGAGTAGCCGGCAAGCACAGCAAAGATACCAACAACAAGTAAGTTCACACATGAAGCATCCTAAAGCAGAGAGAGAGAGAGGGAGAGAGGGGGGGGGGGGGGGGGAGTAGCCGAGAGAGACGACGGGGAGCTCCTGGTGGCAGAGTGGGGATGGCGAGGAGATGGCCAGCCGCTAGATCCGGAGGGGGAGGGAGGAGCCCAAACCTAGTAATTTGGGTGCGTTGGTGGGAGGGAGAGGCCACGAGCCAAATATTTGGCCTCTGTTAGCCCTCCCAGTTAACTGGTGCAATGCCAATTAACTGCTTCGAGAACCGATTAATCAGTCTGACAAGCCAGTTAGTTGGGCTGGCCAGTTAACGTGATGAGTAACACCTGTTCGCATGTATCACCCTCCGAGTAGCTATTAACTGGCTAGTCAACTGATTAATCGACTGAATTCTTGAACATTGATTTTAGTCCAACGAATCATTCTTTTTAACATTTAATTATTTGATAGGTTAGCTTGATATGTTTTCTTCTATCGATAATTGCTTTCGGATTCCAATGACACCTAGTAGAACATAATAAAGCAACCAAATTATTCCGTATTCTGTCTCGAATACGCATTATTTCCTTACTCTTTATGTTTTCTTGGGACTTTGTCAGAAACAGTAATGTGATGGCTTGGTGTTACTAAATACAATTTGTTGTTTGTGATGATCTTGATGCTTTTGTTAAAGTATATGTGGATTTCCATTTTCTCTTCATTAGTTCGGACTTTTGGTTCTACTGCTTGGTTCATGAAACTTAATATGGTATCGGAGAGGTCTTGGGTTCAAGTCTCGGGTTCCACCGTTTAAAAACAAATTGCTCTTGCCCTCTTTCTGTCCACGTGTAGGCCTTATTGACTCACATGTGAGAGGGGGTGTTACGGTATATGTGGATTGCCAACCTTCTCTCCATCAGTTTGAACTTTTGGTTCTAGTGGTTGGTGCATGAAACTTAATAGTTTTCACCTAACATTATTTTGCGTCACAACTTTTTTCCATGCACTCTTCCTTTCCATTTGTCCTTTTATGTTTGAGTGCAGACAGTGAACGTCGAGGAGGTTATTGCGGAAATAGAGGAGTTTACCAAGGAGTATGCTGCAAAGTTGGGTGTTCCTTATGAAGATGACATGGTTAGTTTGCCACATTTAAGTTGTTGTAGCTCTCTTTTTTGTTGTCTTATTACCATTGGCAATTGTTTACTGTGGTGACCACGATTTATATGCTAGGTATTTTTTTTAAATTTCCCCTATTGGAAGGTTAATAACCCTCCTACTGGAAGGATAATAATCCTGCTTCTCCTGTCGCTACATTGCTTGAGAGTACAAAGATGTCTGCACTTGTCTGAGTATGATTTGATCATCCTATCTTTGCAGCCATGTTTTGATCGTCCTATCCTTGTAGCATTGTTTGCTGAAGGGGGATAATTGCTGGAGAATTTCCAGTCATGTTGCTTTTCTCGAGTTATCTATAAGGAAGCTAATATCCTGAATTAAAAAAGAAATCTTACACCCTCACCAATTACTTAGTTACACTGGACTTTGTGGTTTCTTTTGAGATTCAATAGAATTGCTTTCATAATCTAAAGAATATATATCTAATGCATGTTTTTTCATTTGGAGAAGTCTTTTGAGATGTTCCATGAAGAGGAACGGAAAATTGAAGAGAATACGTGGGAGATGGTTTCTTCCAATTCAAGCATTTTGGTAAGTTGTGTTCATGACATGCTTGATATAATTTATGGAAATGTTCTTGTACATTTTGTTTAGATCTCTTCCTTGCATATTCGATCAAATTTATGGAAAATGTTCTCTCATATTCAAATTTATTAGAAAATTAACTTAGTAAGAAATGGCAAAACCATTATTATTTGTTTATTTCTTGTGATACCCTATTTTTGTGGTATACAAATGGTTAGTATGTGCAGGCAACAAAGCTAGAGTGAAAACTTCTGTTAGAATAGAATAATTTAATAAAATCAAAAATTGGAATTCTAACAAAATTAAAAAGAATTTTATAGATTTCCAACTTAATATTAAATATAACTTCAAGACAAGGAGTTGTACCTTTTTTTAATTGCTTTTTAAATATAAATCAACCCAACGTAACATGTTATGACTATACTGTGAACTAAAATGCTGACTTATATACAACATGCTTGCAAATATGAAATTTTTGACAGCCATCATTAGGAACACAATTGTCTTGCATATGGAGTATTAGATTAAGTGATCTGATCTTAGGTCTTCATGTTTCTTTTGAACACATAACTTGGGAGTTCCAGTCTATATATTTTGACATTTGTTCACTATCTACGCATCTATTAAACAATACAGTGGTCTTTAGGGGAAATCTCCGGAATCTTTTATTCTCTTTCTTTGGTACACAGACATGTACAAGTACACTTGGATCACTCGGGCCGCTTGGCCTAGATATGTACAACCCAACACCCTCTCAAGATGGACAGATGTCTATCACTCCCATCTTGTCACAAGCTGAACTACACTCCTTAACTCCTAACTCTTTAGACGACCTGCTATTTGAGTTTACATGACTTGTTCTTATTGTAGCATTTTTCCTTATTGAAGAAGCGTTCTATCTCTACATGTTTGGTTCTATCATGTTGGTCTGGAATACTTGCTATGATTTTAGCTGACTTGTTGTCACACCATACATTCAGTGGCGCTTTCCTCAACACTTGCTATTCTGACAAAATATTTCTCACCCACAACATCTCACTATGCCACATAACTCTATTCTCAGCTTAGGCTGCTGATCTTGACGCCACTGGTTGCTTCTTGCTTTTCTATGATACAAGGTTTCTACCAAAAGAAACCCAATAGCCCGTGTGGCGGACCTCATCTCCACCTCCAGGGGCGGAGACAGTCAATGATCGGCCCCGTCAACTAATCCCTGCAGATATACCAGTACTTACATAGTATACATAATGACGTAGAGATTTGATTTTTGTATCCAGCCCAAACTTGACTCATTAATTGTGCTACTCCATAGGTACCAAAGCCCAAAAGGAGCCCATGCATTAAGTTTAGTCCATCGTGCTAATCTATGGCATCGTTCGTTTGTTTAGCTAGACCTAGTGCCATCCAGGTCGTTCAGTTCCAATAGATAGACTCGAGTGATTCGGCGCCTGCTGCCACATGACGCTGCTACTCTATAGTCGCCAGATGCCGCGCGATGAACACCGCCGCGACGCCATGCTATCAAGGCTGCCGTCTCTGCCAATTTAAGACCTGGTTTTGCATAGGTCGGGAGATAATGTGAGCCAATTTTGACCTCACTGGATGGGTCGTCCGCTGTGTGAAACATGTGGGGTATATGTATTTCCTTCCCAGACCACTCTGCACCGACCAGATTATCTCGTTTGAGTAGGCGCGGTGAGGCATATTATTACTGTTATAACTGAGGTTGGTACGTTAGGAACAGTAAGTTGATTATTTCACTGTTTATATAGTTCATTATTTGTTTAGTTATCTGCTTAAAAAGATATTCTCACCACTTTGGCATTGTCAATGGATGTGTGCGATCATTTCTGAGATATTTGGTGCTAATCTGAATTCAGAATTGCACTATCATACATTAGCACATATATCCTTCAGGGGAGTACTGGTACTTTGGAAGCTGTTTAGAAAAGAAGCAAAAATGCCTCATTGTGCTAGAGTTAGGGATCTAGGTTCAGAAGTACACGCAAACTTTCACTGATTGTTCTGGTTGGTGAAACTTGTATGCAGCACGTGGAAGCTACTTTGTTGTCGGTGGAACTCTGCATGCAGGCTAGGGAAGCTCTGCACTTGGCTTCCATGCTCATGGTATCCATATTTTCCCACTTTCTTATACATGGTATGTGCTATGTTTTTTATTCTTACAATGTCTCCAAACTGTTTTTTTCGTGCTTCAGTATACTGCGTCTTACAGACTCCGTCGGCCAAGTGAAATATCTATGCATACGGTCGAGCAGGTATTTCAAATTTTCTGTATCATAAAGGAAATATATTCCTATCTACAACTGTTTTAGAAGCGAGTAAATGGCACATGTCATTCTTAAAGTTTCAGAGGTGTGTCACCTATGTACGATAGCGATATTACGAAAGTATACATGGTGCTGAATTATTCTTTTTTTTTTACAAAACACAGACGGTTCGGATGTGCGTGTCCACTTTCGTCAAAACTGCCGAGGATGCCTACCACGGGAAGGCCAAGAGGGCAACCATCCGTTCTTTTCTTTCCGCTCTCGGAGGTTTGGCTGCAATAAGCCACATCTTATTTGTAAACACTCTTGACACGGTGAATGATCTACTCATCGAAGAGGACAAACCAAAGCACAGTCCCCAAATCGATGCTGAGGATGCCCACCGCAGGTTTGAGCAGAAACTGGGTAATCTGCAGCAGAAGTTGAAGTTGAAGGCTTTACCCCTCAAATCATGCAAGGTGTGAATATGTATCTAGTTTAAAGATGTTGTTCGATCACTTCATTTTATTCCCCAATGCATGTCGATATAAAATCTCTGTAGACAAAATGGAGATGCATCTGTATCGATCTGTTATGACGCCTGGTTATTTTTTTTCTGTCTCCTGCAGATTTTGGAGGAGGTAGTCTGCCCTACGACTGTGCACGCCAAGGAGTTCGTTACCACGATGGTTATGCTCCGGTGGCATGCGCTAGACCAAGTCCCAGGTAGATTTTCTGTTTTTATTCTCTCCTGAGACATGTGGTATTGGATAAATATCTAGTGATACAGACCTCTATATGGTACCATGATATCAGTCATCAGAAATCAAATTTTCAAGTTTTTAAAATATTCACCAAAAAATGTAAGTGTTCATAAGATGTGTGTTTACAATCCCTATAATTTTGAGAATCAAATTCGAAACACACACCGAGAAACAAAAAAAGAAAATTCCAACATGAATACTGTCAGTAAAAGACAAGCACAAATGACATATTCACATATCAATTTGTCTTTTTCGTTTCTCTCTTTGTATTTCAAATTTTGTTCTAATAGTTCTAGGAATTGTGAACACACTTCATTTTTTTCAAGTTTATAGAAACCCAAAATTTGTATTTTGAGGACTGCTACCATGGTATCATTTACTGGATGGTAGTTCTCGTGCGGTACAGTCTAATAGTTTGTTCATGGGTTGATTTGATGATGTATTGATTGATTGGCATTCTCTCTAACCACAACTTTGGCTTCCGCTGTTGTAGATAAACTCAAATGGTGGGCATCTGATTCAAACATCCTTGAGGAACAGCGGACATGACATGCTAATTAAGCTTAGATGTATTTCTGCATAGGGTTGGTGATCGCGTGTAACCTCTCGCTGGTGGATAGGGTTGGTGATCATGTGCTAATGCGTCTAACCTCAGTGGTGGCTCTTATGTTCGGATTTAGTTTTAGAATTACCGTATTTAGAGAAGAAGTTGTTTTTGTACCCACGAGCATATGCTCCCGGATTTTAAAATGACTTTTAGTGGTTGTTTGGATAACAGGTATTTGGAAAAGTTTTAGTAAAACTTAAACTTGTTTTAGGATGAATTTTAGGAAAACCAGTTTTAAGTTATTATTTTGTTTAAACTATTACGTAGTACTTTGTTTAGACTCCTTCCCTGACTCCCATCTGTCTCCAAGACTCCAACCATGAGCAGGGTGGCTCGATCACGTACTCAAAAGGTCCTATCCAAGTTGCCCCCAAGGTGGAAAGTACTCAAAAGGTCCTATCCAAATTGCCCCCAAGGTGGGAAGACTTGGGGGCAACTCAGATAGGATCTAGGATCTGTGAGATCAAAAAATTTAAACGGACAAATCATGTTCAAATATTCTAGAAAAAATTGACAACAAACGTATGTCATATATTTGCAACCCCTAAAAACCGCAATTTTAAATTTCTACCTACACTTAGAGAACAAAAAAAGACAAATCTTAGGTGTGAATAGTGTGAAATCATGTTCACCTAAAGCTGTAGAGTATATTATTTTTATTTCTCTGTCTGTAGATGGAATTTGGGGCTGAATATTTTTTTAGAGTTGTAGATACAAACCGTAGGTATGTTGTACAGAAGTTTCAGATTTTTTTGTAATTTGTATAAATGAATTTTGTTAGCTGATCCTATGATCTCGTGAGAATTTTGTTAGAAGTAAAATGAATTTTGTTAGCTGATCCAATTTGAATGCATGAATGTGGAGTCGTGTAATTCATTATGCCTAGCCCTCCCAGTCGACCGACGAAATTCTGAAGGTTTTGACGTTCCTAACATGAGCTTATCTGTACTAAATAACCTTTTTGAGAAAATACTACAGTACTGAATAGGCTGCATGTTGTCGCTGTTTGCCTGTATGGTTCTGTTTGATACAAATAATTTACAAGGACTTGGTTATGACTGATTGACTGATGACATGGAACAACTAAGATGATTGATGTGCTTCTTAGGGTAAATGGACTTTTTCCAAACTGTTAGCTATTTGCGGCGTTCGGAAAGGAAACAAAAACTTTTATAGCCTTTTACCACATGCCGTCTTGGTTTGCTTGTTCAAGTCATTAGACTTTGCTACTTTTAGTTTAAGATGGGTCAAAAACAACTTAGACAAGTCTGTTCGTTTGGTGACTTTGTTTCAAAATGGCTAAGACTGAACGATGTTGGACTCTCTGAAAAAATTCTCAGATCGTCAAGGTCAATAAATAAACTGTTAGATCACGCCATTTTAAATGGCATGATGAGCCCTATAAATGTTTGATTTCCTTTGCAAGAGGCCACACGCGTGTTTTAAAAAGGTTGGCACGGGACATTTTTAGATCAAACAAACAAGCCTGCGCAGGAGCGGTAGCAAGAATTAGGGGTTAGGAAACAGATTATCGCAACAGACGGTCAGGTCAGGGTCTGCGCACCATCCACGCGACACAATAGAAGAGCCAACGATGCACTGGCCTGACCGGTCTACCCTGACATGACACATAGTACAGCGCAGATCCACCGCGGAACAGAAACACTCATGTCCCACATGTGTTCCATCTCCCTTCTCCTGCTGCTGTAGTGTAGACTTGGCCGGGAAGAAAAGAGGATTTCGTAGGGAAGAGACAAGGGGCAAAAGCGGGCCAAATTAAAGCTGCTGCAACCAAACAGAGGAGGATAGACTCGAAAGTTGGTCTCCCACCTTTATTTTACTACCAAACAAACAACATACTGCTTTTTTGAAGGTAGGCGACGAGTTTGTGGTGCAAGTGCAAGAAACACAATACCGCTTGTTGCAAGTCAAAAAATAAAGGAAAACCACTTGTTGTTGGAGAGGGATCCACCCTACCGTGCCCTAACTGCATGTGGGTCGCTGATAGTTGGGTCCCACCTCTGTTGGGCCCACATGTTAGGAGTACCCTCAGCCCAGAAATGTCAGTAGTTTAATTGTTTTGCTATAGTAACAGTGACTTTTTTTGCGGGTTACAGTAACAGTGATTTGATCACCAAAATTTAATTATACTCCTTTACTACTCTATCTGTTCCTTTTTTAATGGTGTCATCATTTTTCTGGTTTAAATTTAACTGTTTGTTTGACCAATAATATAGGAGTCATGTGTTGTAAGACGTACACCACTAATTATATATGTCAGAATACGAATATAAACGTACAAATTTAGTAGCAGACAAATACATGTTTCCTTGGACAAATTGATGGTCAAAGTTGAAACACAAAATACTTGAGCGGCATGTAAACGTGACAAGGAATTAATATAGAAATACTAATAAGAAGAAGAAGTCGTGCATGCTCGTACATGTCATCGTCGACGTGGCCCGTGCCCTATACCTCGTGCGCGCCATGGGCCCCTGGGTGGACCGACGTCCACCTCCCCAGTGGCTGGTGCCTTAGCCATCGGAGCGTGCCCGTGACACTGGTGTCACGACAGGGGCGGGAACAGCGTTAGGAGATTGCCCGACGGAGGGACCTTCTACCGGAAGACCTCCGCGATGACACAACGTTTGCCTTGGAGTCGCCGATATGGGACTCGTTCGTCCACCTCAAATGGGATCTGAGGCACTGAGCGGGGTTTCTCGACGACAACGAGTACAACTACGCCGCAACGGCTCCCCAGTGGTTGGCGCTGGTGAAGCATGAGAAGGAGGAGGAGGAAGAGGGGGACGATGAGCGGAGCGAGACCGAGGACTACCTCGGCTAGCTTGCGTACCTCACGGAGAAGGCCAAGGAGGAGGGCAAACTGGACGAGCTCCTACTCATGCCAGAAGGCGTGGATCAGGAGGATGCGATGAAGCTGTGGCCATGAAGGCCTCGCATGAGCATCCGCTACCGCCACCGCCACAAGCGCTACCGCATTATGCCTCCCGACCTCTCATAGGAGGAGGCCTCGAGGGTGTCCATGGAGGCCTTGCGCGCCGCACCTCCACCCTGATCACCGCCGGCCTACCCCCACCGCCAGCAACGACGTACGTACCCGCTGCCTTCCTAGGCGCCTCACGAGCAACAACCACCAACGACGTAGCCTCCTCTGCCGCCACCAGTCCACCGCCCGCCTGCGCCAACACCGAATTTTCCATGGGTGATGGCACCGTTCATCGACCTAACGCAGGACGATAGCGACGACTAGTACCATTGGCCTCCGCTAGTTTTAAGATTTTTTCCTTTTTAGATCCATGTAAATATATGTTTTCCTTTGAATGTAAGTCTATGTTTTTTTTTCTTTGAATGAAAACATGCTAGAAACCCGTGGTACATAGTAGCAGAGAGATGCCTTAGCCATGGATGGCAGTGCAGCAATGCATCAGCCCCTTCTCCAATCCAGCTTTTCTTTCTTTTTGAAATGGACCTTTTCTTTTCTTCTTGTCCGCTTGTGCGTGCCCTAGCTGATTACTCTACCCCGGACGCGCCACCTCGGGATTGAAGCTGGATTCAAGGTTGTGCATTGGCTAGAAACAAGACAAGATAGTCCAATTCTAATCTAAAATTGCCCCTCTGATTTCATTTCATACACCAAAACCTCGCCGTAGCGGACGGTTTCGCGGAGCAGCTATAAAAGTACCCGGAGGGCGAGGCGCAGATCTTCCCATCCACTCACCAAACTTTCGTGTCCGTCACCTCAGTCCAAAACCAAAAGCCTCTCTCCTCCGTTCTAGAATCACCTCACCGCAATGGCTGTTGAAATAATGGACCTACACTTAATGGTTCATACTAGATTTCAGATTTTCCTATAAATCTTAAAGTCCACATAGTGGAAGTCTTGTGAGTTTGACCCCAAGTTGGTGGCAGCTCACTAGGGAGTGGCAAGAGGTGGGAAGTTTAGTCCCACATGGAAAGCTAGGAGGAAGTTAGACCACCTTATAAGGTGGGTTATTCCACCACTAGTAAGTGAGTAAAAATAGGAGTGCTACACGCGCGCGCTCCTCCTCCTCCTCCTCGCTCGTCTCGACTCGACTCGACTCGACTCGAGTCGACTCGCGCGCCGCGCTCGTGGTGAGTGGATTGAGCCTCGAGCCGAGATTTTGCAGTTCAGGAAAACGAACAGAGTCGAGCCTATATAATCTCTTGCCTGGCTACCGCAGAAACATATCTAATACACGAGTTAGGGTTTCCACCTCTCTCTGCTTGCGCCGCCATCATAGCCTAACCGCTCGTCCTTGCGATCCTGTACGGGAGAGGGCGAATTAGGTTTTTGGGAAGCGCGACTGCTCAAGCTCTTCATCACGGGTCGCCTTCCATCCAAGTCGGGCGGTGCTGCCTACCGTCGTCTTCAACGCCGTCTACTTCGACCCATCGTCCCCGTCGTCAACAACGTTACTGCTGCGACATCGTCTGCTACACCTCCACCGCCACCTCCACCAGATCGGTACGTGCGACATATCTCGATCTGTTTAGCGATGGATGTTGTACCGTTTGCTCTGCTACTGTTCATGTTGATCACAGCATCTAGTATGTTCGAGTTTCACATGTTAGTAGTTACTTTCGTCATGCTTTATATTCTGGAATTAATCATGGAAATTGTACCTAATTATCCAATAATGGCCGCCATGCCCGCCGCCGCCGGAAGCCAGCTCGTATACGTTCCCGGATGCCGGTACTCCGCCGGGGGACTGGCATCCGGCCGTCTCCTGGTAGTTCCGGCTGGAGTTCGCCTACCGCCAGGCACCATGAGGTTGGCGGCGTCGTCAGGTACCGCCGCGCGCCTACTCCCTTCGTCTTCCCTGGCGTGCGTTTCCACCGCGAGCGCACGCCGTGGCCTCCTCCACGCGTCCGCCTCCCCCTTCGCCGCCCGCTCCATCTACTCGGGCATCCGCGCGCCCGAGCCGGCCTTCCTTGCGCCGACTCCACAGTCCACGCGCCGTTCCAAGACGGCGGTGGCCTACGGGGCGCACGACCCGGCAACTGGTGCTGGCGACGTCTCCGAGGACAACGGCGCCGACGCCTGCAAGGGCAAGAACGACCGCGACCGCGTCTCCAAGGAGAAGGACGACGGCGCCGACGCCTCCAAGGCCAAGGACGACGGCGACCACGCCTCCAAGGCCAAGGACGACGGCGACCGCGCCGACGCCTCCAAGGCCAAGGACAACGGCGACCGCGCCTCCACTAGTAGGAAAAGCCTCATCAGTGGCGCACGAAAAATGGATTCTGTGGCGCATGGGAGGTGCGCCACAGAAACGTCGCCACAAAAATAAGGTTTCTGTGGCGCACCTGCTCATGCGCCACGGAATTAAGGTTTCTGTGGCGCACGTGTTCTTAGGTGCGCCACAGAAAAGCGTGCGCCACAGAATTGGTTTTTAGTGCGCCACAGAATTTGCTTGTATTATACACGATTTTGTGCTGCCTGCTATACACATACACATGCAGTTTATAGACAGCAATACAGATACACAGATACACAGGTTATATACAGCAACATTCAGATATAATATAAATATCATGTACATTGCACAGATATAACATAGACATCATCATCACATTACTTAGAGCCCGATCGAGATACATATATAGTGCCAAGTGTCAAATGTTTTGCATACAACTCTTAATTCATACAAAATTCACAATTTCGAGATACAAAGTAGTCTTCATCCGGTTCCTCCTTTGCTCCGTCATCTCTACCCACCAGGCTCGCTTGCATCGGGGTCCTTCATCCAGTTCCTACTATGATGAAAATGGAAGAAAGTGAGACCAACAAGTCCGATGCACAAGAGAAATGGAATAAATGCCTCATACATTGTTGGTCAACACAAATATTAACATTCAGGGACGGTGTAAGTGAGACCAAGTCCGATGCACAAGAGATTGATATTTGTGCTATCTTACCAGGCTCACTTACGCCGCCCCGAGTGTACGGTGACCAAACATTTTAATCATCGGCATTTTGAAAATGTCAAAGCAAATGGAATGACAAAATGGAATAAGTGCCTCATACATTGTTGGTCAACACAAATATTAACATTTAGGGATGGCGTAAGTGAGACCAAGTCCGATGCACAAGAGATTGATATTTGTGCTATCTTACCAGGCTCACTTACGCCACCCCCAAGTGTACGGTGACCAACATTTTAATCATCGGCATTTTGAAAATACCAAAGCAAATGGAATGACAAGGGCCTCATACTTTGTTGGTCGAAACAAATATTAACATTCCGGGACGGAGTTAGCGAGCCAGGTAGGATGCACAAGAGATTGATATTTGTGCAATCACACGAGGCTCACTAACACCGCCCCGAGTGTACGGTGACCAAGCATTTTAATCATCGGCATTTTGAAAATCTCAAAGCAAATGGAATGACAAAATGGAATAAGTGCCTCATACATTGTTGGTCAACACAAATATTAACATTTAGGGATGGTGTAAGCGAGGCCAGGTAGGATGCACAAGAGATTGATATTTGTGCTATATTACCAGGCTCACTTACGCCACCCCCGAGTGTACGGTGACCAAACATTTTAATCATCGGCATTTTGAAAATCTCAAAGCAAATGGAATGACAAAATAGAATATGTGCCTCATACATTGTTGGTCAACACAAATACTTTGCAGAAGGGCCCCCTTTCCCGGTCGGCGTTCCGTCAACGGGTGCTTGACGACACAACAACGCCGATCTGCATCTCCGGCGCAGAACCACGCCGGTCCCTCGCTGTCCGGTGAACGAGTCCTTGATGCAAAGACCGTGCCGGCCTGCCCGAGCATTATGCCGGGCCGTGTTGCCGCGCTTCAAGCCGTGTGTCCCGCGCCTGCCATCGTTCGCCTTCTTGCCCGGTGAACCAATAGGCTGATCGTTGGAATAAGGAAACCGATGACAGCCGGTCGCAAGATTAAATTGCGATCGGCCGTCATCGGCTTCCTTATTCCAACGATTAGTCTATTCGTTCACCGGGCAAAAAGGCGAAGAGTGCAGGGCGCATGATCGACACGGCCTGAAGCGCGACAACAGGGGTCGGCATGATGCTAGGGAGGCTGGCACCGTCTTGGCATTAAGGACTCGTTCACGTACTGGACGGCGAGAGAAGAAAAGTGGTGCTGCACCGGAGAGGCATGTCGGCGTTGTTGTCTCATCAAGGACTCGTTCACGGAACGGCGGCCGGGAAAGGGGGGCTCGTCTACAAAGTATATTGCGGCGTATAGGTGACCAAACAATTTAATCATCGGCACTAAAATGGAAGAAAGGCCAATGCAATTAAGAAGTAGCTAGTATGAACTAAATGGAATGCCTCATACTTTGTTGGTCGAAACAAATATTAACATCCAGGGATGGAGTAAGTGAGGCCGGGTAGGATGCACAAGATATTGATATTTGTGCCATCACACCAAGCCTCACTTGCTCCACCCCCGAGTGTACGAGTGATCGACCAACCATCTAATCATCGACAAGTACAAAAACACCACCAAACCAGCAACCATGGTGACATAAGTCAAGATGCACAAACACACATAGCATGCATGGAGCGAGATGCTCCAAAGGGATTATTCATCACTTGGTATATAGACCAAGTGATGCCGGCAAAAGAGAGGCCAATCAAGAACCAAGTAAATCCAAGTAAGTGATAGATATGCCTAAACAAGCAACAACACATAGCATATCCCAGCTAACCGGATGAGACAAGTCTTGGTAGCCAACTTAATCACCTAGCACCACCTAGCCTTTTAAAACCATCGAAACAGTCCTTTTTCTTCAAAGGATACCACAGTGGCATTCATTTACATGATCCCCTACCGTGGATATCTCTATTTTCATCAAAGCCAACAAGAAATAGATCATAAGGCATCAATTAAGGAGGCAACCAGGGACAAAGGCATCAATTGGGGTAATGTTAAAATGTTTGTCTCCATATTTGGGAGAAATTTTTAATATTGGAGTCTAGCTAATGGAAATCAAGAACTAGTCTTGATCTCCAAATGGTGATTAGAGGGAATTTATTCATCTTAAGCAACATTAGGGACAAATGGGATCATGCAAGGGACTTGGGTCATTTGGATCATAAGGCATCAATTAAGGAGGCAACCAGGGACAAATGGAAACATTTGATGATCCATTATCATAGGCAACAAAGCAGCAACTTTTCCCCTCTAATCTAGCTAGAGTCCTTAAAAGAAATCCATCATAAGCATGGTCAAATACACATATATAGCATGGGACAGATGCTCCAAAGGGATTATATATTCATCACTTGGTAATTTGGAGAGCAAACAAGCAGTAGCCATAACACTCAATCCAATAATATAGTAATTTGGATCATAGGGCATCAATTAAGGAGGCAACCAGGGACAAAGGGAAACATTTGATGATCCAGTAAGTGCATGACACTTTGAGCTACCAAGAATAAAGGCCAACAGTGGATAAACATCTGCTCAACCATTTCTTGCACTAGAGGAAAAGTAACCAACATTGAAACTTGAACAGTCAAGTGACACTACAATCCAATAATATAGTAGCATACCATAAGCTCACAACAATCCATCAAGTAAATCTTCACAAGGATACCACAGTAGCATAGTAGCATACCATAAGCTCACAAGAATCCATCATTTTCTTCACAAGGATACCACGAGTAGCATACCATAGTAGCATTTCATGCATTTAAATGAACCAGTAGCATCAAAACCAACCAAATGTCCAACTAGCAAGCAATACCAAGTGAGCAAGTCTTCATTACCTTGTACAGGTTCAGACAAGGATTTATAGAACAAGTACAGAGAGGCAGAGGCAGAGGCATAGACAATTTCTATAAGCATATAGAACACTCCAATTTCTATAAGCATAGACAATTTCATTGTCACATCTTTCTATAAGCATCACTAGCAGCAGCAGCAATGCATATGAACACCATATACAGGTACGGTTCAAAACAATTTCGTTGTCACATTGTACAGGTTCAGAACAACATATAGAACACTCCAATAAGCATCACTAGCAGCAGCAGCAATGCATATGAACACCATATGAAGCAAAACGATTAGGGGCAATGCATCCAGAGCAACAGCAGCAATACATCCAGAGCGAGCATTTCGTCGAGCACGTTGTGCTCGCGCGGGGGAGGAAGAGGGAGGGGAGGGGAGGAAGAGGGAGGGAGCTCACCGACGACAACAACAGTTGTGGAGGAGCTCACCGACGACGACGGCAAGGGTGGAGGTCGCGGCGGCTCCTCCACCTTGACGCGACGGCGGCCCCTCCTCGCGGCGGCCCCTCCTCGCCGTAGCGGCAGCTTGTGCTGCAGGTGGCGGGGATGGGAGGAGCGTGGCGGCAGGCGGCCCTCGCGTAGGAAGGCGGCGGCGACGGCGACGGCGATGGCGACGACCATGGCGGCGCGCGGTGAGGAGAGGGGAGAGGGGAGAGGCGCGCGGTACGGATCAGAGGTGAACAGGCGTGGGCGGGGGAGGGTACGGGATGATATAGCTAAGTTCCCTTAGTTCTGTGGCGCACCAGAACAAGTGCGCCACGGAATCAACTACTTCCGTGGCGCACCAAAGCAAGTGCGCCACGAAACAGTAATTTCGTGGCGCAGCGCGCCGCGTGCGCCTACGAAATACGTACACTGATAATTGGGGGTGACAGGTTGTGGGGCCCGCCAAGTTTTTGTGGCGCATGGTCGGCTGCTGCGCCACAAAATTAAGCTGTTTCTGTGGCGCACCTTGCCTGGTGCGCCACAAAATAAATTTCTGTGGCGCATATATTCTGGTGCGCCACAGAACTAAGGTCCGCCTATAAGGGTTTTCCTACTAGTGCTCCAAGGCCAAGGACGACGGCGACCGCGCCTCCAAGGAGAAGGACGACGGTGCCGACGCCTCCAAGGCCAAGGACGACAACGGCGACCGCGCCTCCAAGGCCAAGGACGACGGCGACCGCGCCTCCAAGGAGAAGGACGACGGCGGCGCCCGCCCTGAGGAGGAGAACACCATGGCTTCCAAGGACGACGGCGGCGCCGGTTCTGGGAAGGAGCGCACCAAGGCCTCCGAGGGTGACGGCGTCGCCCGCCCTGGGGAGGAGCACACCAAGCTCTTCGGGGACGTCTGGGCCGACGCCTGGGCTGACATCGGCAAGTCGATGGACGACCTCGCCCGCACCTTGGAGCAGAACGCCGGCGTCTCCAAGGACGACGGCGCCCGCGCCTCGAAGGAGAACGGCAAGGTCTCGGAGGACGACAGCACCAACGCGAACCAGAACAGCGCCGACGCCGACGCCGACGACGACGACGCCGACGCCACGCTGAAGGTACGGATCCTGTTGGCGAATATATAAGCACGCGTCGCGCACGCACTGTAGCCAAGCGGCCCGATCTGTCTTTAGAATCGTCGTTGATTGTCGTCTCTGTTTGATCATGCAAACATAGGGACGAATTGATGCCCGCATGATCTTGGCGGAACTGGAGCTGCATTCTCTTCGTTATGAACCTCTTAAAAACGTGTGGCACGTATCGGCGGTGAGTAGTTGCTTGTTTTCAGGGCGTTTTCACAGTTCGCATGTAAAAGTATTAGCCTTGATCTGATACTTGTTTCAACTTTCAGATTTCCTATGACAAGAGAGTTCTCCAGGAAATGCACGCCGCCATGCGTTCCTGCAATTTCCTGTTACAGCGCGCTATGAGCCGCCGTCCACCACTCGCAAAGCGTGCCAAGGTTAGTTCTGAATTCCAGCCTCTTTTGTACAGTAGGATGATACTAAGTTAACAACTCGATCTATGTGTGCATTGCATGGATACATTCCTGAATTCGACCTTGTTTAACAGGACCTGGTGATAATCGGCAAGGCTTTCAGAGTTGTTACAAAGGAGATCGAGAATGGATTTGTGCAGTCCGTGAGTGTCCTGACAGCCATCGAGGCGCTCAAAGCCTTGGCGATGATGTTCCTAGGGCCTTACATTGGGTTTCTCAAGCCAATTCCCAATCGCGAGTTCCCCTTCAAGCCCCCAGAAGGCAGCGGGAAGAGGCTCTACTTCCGCATGCTCATGGACTACTACCACACCGTCTTCGACTGCGTTCGCACTGAGATCCTTGGGTTGTTTGCTATGGATGGCCATGAGGACAACTTCAAAGACCTCTGATTAGTCACCTACCTTACCTTGTCATCAACTTTCGTTCCGTAAGACTTGACCGATCATGGTCTTTGCCTGTAATAATTCAGAAAATGCACTGTTTCAGACCTTTCTAATTACTATCATATATCATCAGAGATGCTTTAATTTGCTATCCTGTTATTGCTTGGTTTGTTCTCTCCTAAAGTGTGCTTGTCGATTCAAGAGGATCGCATGTAAGTGCTAAAGCTGGTGGCTCATCAGCATCCGTGAATGATCGCTGCCGCCAGGAGCTGATTCAAGAGGCTTGGCATGCTTTGAGCAAAACCTGTACAGTAATAGCTTTCTCGTAGTTGGTCCGTTGGTTGCCGTTTTTCTTCACTTCTTCAAACTGCCGAGCATTGCTCAAAACCTCTCACAGGTGTTTTAGATTTAGACTTGTTTGCAGTTTCTAGTTTCTACATAAACTCCTCTATTAATCATTGATGATGAAAAGCAGCGTTGCTCAGTAAAAAAAAGGTGCGCTTGTTGAGTTACTACTCCTGCCCACGGAAAACTATGTTACGGTCTTCTTGTAGTTTCATCAACACAGCTGAGTAGCGCTGCAGCAAACAATGATTATTAGCGCCAGCTAGAACCCAAAGCTTCGATTCACGCTTAAACTTTTCTAGCATGATCGGTGGTGGAGCTTGCTTGTGTTTGAAGAGCGTTTCTTTCGTTCCAAATTTCTCACGGCACAAGAAGGGTGAGTGAGACAAATCGATCACCCAAATGAGCAAAGCATGATTATAATGCACGGAAACATATGATTTTATTGGATACCTATAGACTGTAGATGCAAACTAAATATAGGTGAATCGGCGTAAAATAGCTTTTTAGGACAACAACATTTATATGCTGGATTCAATAGTAAGGCTGATAGTACACCTCACGAGTTCATTGGTCTTCTCTATTATTGTAGGAATATAGGCATCTACGGACATGGTTCTCTATAACTGTTTGTTTTGAGAATATGAATAGGTGAATCAGTCGTAGAGTATAGAATGGTATTAAGAAGATCTATAAAAACAACATTATAATGAACTGGACAAGTATAGGAACTGAATTGTTAGATCAGCTTTACCTAGTCGATGTTTTTGTAGGTTAGGCGTGCTCGATTTGTAAGACAAGAACCACATTCAGCAAGCATTAATACAAGTAAAATCTCGGACAATTAATAATGCTTATAGCACTAAGAGACTTAGAAAGTATGCATGTAAAATACATACATACACTTATTGTCACATATTTCATCATATTGCTATGTTATCTAATGTTATATCCATATTTTATATTCATTTTTTGGGATTTACCAATGATTCTCATTATTTGCGTTATAACTCCGCAGAACATAAAAATCATGTTTGTGTATTTTTTATCTTGCAAATACCTTAATGAAGTCAAACAAACCCGGGATTTTTTCAAGGATAAATATTTCATCAAGGGAAGCACCTGAAGCACTGGAACTTCGCGAACGGAGGCCTAGGTGGCGCGGCCACTTGGTGGGACCATGCCACCCGGTCCGCGACAAACTCGAATGCCTTCGATTCCACCGCCACCCTCTTTGCCGTGACCTAAAACCTTCTGTAAAAAGTCCCCCCGATGTGATCTCAGAACATACAGAGGCGAAGATCGAAAATAAGAAACAGAGAGCCTGAAGGTTGCCATCGCAAGGAGTTTGGTCATCATCAACATCTACAGCAACATCCCTCTCATATCCCCACTGTAATCTTTTGGCAAATATGATGTGTGCTGGAATCTATTGTTTTTCCATGATTTATTGTATCTTCGTGTCTAT
Source organism: Lolium rigidum (assembly GCF_022539505.1). Classification (NCBI taxonomy): domain Eukaryota; kingdom Viridiplantae; phylum Streptophyta; class Magnoliopsida; order Poales; family Poaceae; genus Lolium; species Lolium rigidum. Next base: position 319,579,143 of record NC_061514.1, read on the forward strand.
GTTTGAGTAGTGACTTTTTTTATGGAAATTGTGAAATTGTTCGCCGTTTGTTGCATACAAGTGCTTATATGTTATCTTCTATGATAATTTTATGTACTAACATATGATTGCATACATATGTTAGGGGAATACATAATGTTGTCACCGTTGCATGTTGATGAGGAGGGATGGACGGAGATTGACAGAAACGTCCCAAGTCTTAAATATGCATATTATATTAATTAATGGTCAAATAACGGGCATATAACTATGGGGATCTTAAATTTGAAGGCGGTGGTTGGACTTTATGTCTTAACAATTCTATTGTTTCCACGGAAACAACATTGGGATCAATCACTAGGGTTGTAATTTCACTTGTATATGGTTGCACCTATCTATGGCTCCTCCCAAGAAGAAATAACAAAAACAATATCCATGTGTGCTCACTAATTATGACAACCAACTGAATAAAATAACAATTTTCCTAAACACTTGCTTCCTTGAGATAGCTGCTCCTACTTTACTCGCTTTTATTTCCCTTGTTTTACTTGCTTGCAATATTTTACTTGTAGTATTTCCTTATAACAATTTATTGTTTCCTAGTTAGAAGTAAAACATGAAAGATCGAGATGTCGCCTAGAGGGGGGGGGGAATAGGCAATTAAAAACTCTTGCGGATTTGTCTTGTAAGAATGCGGAATTAAACTAACGTTTAGTTTACAAGCACAAACCCTAAGTATGCTAGGCTCAACTAAGTGTAATAATAGCAACTAGAGCTAAGCAAGATAGGCACAAGATATATGTAGCACAAGTTATAGCAAGATATATGAACTTCAAGCACGATGGCTATCACAAGGAAAGAGAGCTCGGGTATAGAAATAACCGAGGCACGCGGAGACGAGGATGTATTCCCGTGTTCCCTTCCTTTGCAAGAAGGTACGTCACGTTTGGAGGAGTGGAGGTCCCACGAAGGATTCCCCGCGCCACGAAGGCTCACCCTATTCTCCGAACCACACCCACGAAGGATAATGACCCTTTCCTTATGGTTAGCTTTTCCTCCGCTTCGGAGATGGCAAGCTCCACAACCACTTCACAAGCTCCACGAAGGAGAAGCCCGGGCCTCTTCACAATCTTCTTGAAGAGATCACTGATGTCTACGGGAGCTTCTATTCTTGTAGACAGTGTTGGGCCTCCAAGAGCAGAGGTTTGTAGAACAGCAGCAAGTTTCCCTTAAGTGGATCACCCAAGGTTTATCGAACTCAGGGAGGAAGAGGTCAAAGATATCCCTCTCAAGCAACCCTGCAACCACAAAGCAAGAAGTCTCTTGTGTCCCCAACACACCTAATAGGTGCACTAGTTCGGCGAAGAGATAGTGAAATACAGGTGGTATGAATAAATGCGAGCAGTAGCAACGACACCAGAAAAGTGCTTTGCTGTCCAGGACTGGTGTGTGGTTGATGGTGGTAATATTGCAGGAAGTATAGATGCAGTAAAACAATAAACAAACAGCGATAGCAGTATTTAGGAACAAGGCCTAGGGATCATACTTTCACTAGTGGACACTCTCAACATTGATCACATAAAAGAATAAATAGATAGATGCTAGACTCTACACCCTCTTGTTGGATGATGAACACCACTAACTGTGTAGGATTACACGAACCCTCAATGCCGGAGTTAACAAGCTCCACAATATTCAATGTTCATATTTAAATAACCTTAGAGTGCATGACAGATCAACATAACCAAACTAAGTACTAACATAGCATGCACACTCGTCACCTTCACACTACGAAAGGAGGAATAGATCACATCAATACTATCATAGCAATAGTTAACTTCATAATCTACAAGAGATCACAATCATAGCCCACGCCAAGTACTACACGATGCACACACTGTCACCATTACACCGTGCAGGAGGAATAAACTACTTTAATAACATCACTAGAGTAGCACGCAGATATATTGTGATACAAAACACATTGCAATCATAAAGAGATATAAATAAGCACTTCACTATGCCATTCATAACAGTGAATAAGTATTCTGTGAAATATAGCCTAAGAGACCCACACGGTGCACACACTCGTCACCTTTACACACGTGGGACAAGGAGTCTCCGGAGATCACATAAGTAAAATCCACTTGACTAGCATAATGACATCTAGATTACAAGCATCATTATATGAATCTCAATCATGTAAGGCAGCTCATGAGATTATTGTATTGAAGCACATAGGAGAGAGATTAACCACATAGCTACCGGTACAGCCCCGAGCCTCGATGGAGAACTACTCCCTCCTCATGGGAGACAGCAGCGTGATACGTCTCCAACGTATCGATAATTTCTTGTGTTCCATGCCACATTATTGATGTTATCTACATGTTTTATGCACACTTTATGTCATATTCGTGCATTTTCTGGAACTAACCTATTAACAAGATGCCGAAGTGCCGTTCTGTCGTTTTCTGCTGTTTTTGGTTTCGAAATCCTAGTAAAGAAATATTCTCGGAATTGGACGAAATAAAAGCCCGGAGGCCTATTTTCTCACGAAGCTTCCGAAGTCCGAAGACGAAACGAAGTGGGGCCACAGGGGAGCCAAACCCTAGGGCGGCGCGGCCCCCCCTTGGCCGCGCCGCCCTGTCATCCGGGGCCCCCGTGCCCCCTCTCGACTTGCCCTTCCGCCTACTTAAAGCCTCCGTGACGAAACTTCCGGCACCGAGAGCCACGATACGGAAAACCTTACCGAGACGCCGTCGCCGCCGATCCCATCTCGGGGGATCCTCGGAGATCGCCTCCGGCACCCGCCGGAGAGGGGAATCATCTCCCGGAGGACTCTACACCGCCATGGTCGCCTCCGGAGTGATGAGTGAGTAGTCTACCCCTGGACTATGGGTCCATAGCAGTAGCTAGATGGTTGTCTTCTCCCAATTGTGCTATCATTGTCGGATCTTGTGAGCTGCCTATCATGATCAAGATCATCTATATGTAATTCTATATGTTGCGTTTGTTGGGATCCGATGAATAGAGAATACTTGTTATGTTGATTATCAAAGTTATGCTTATGTGTTGTTTATGATCTTGCATGCTCTCCGTTACTAGTAGATGCTCTGGCCAAGTAGATGCTTTTAACTCCAAGAGGGAGTACTTATGCTCGATAGTGGGTTCATGCCCGCATTGACACCCGGGACAGTGACGGAAAGTTCTAAGGTTGTGTTGTGCTCGTTGCCACTAGGGATAAAACATTGATGCTATGTCTAAGGATGTAGTTGTTGATTACATTACGCACCATACTTAATGCAATTGTCCGTTGCTTTGCAACTTAATACCGGAGGGGGTTCGGATGATAACTCTGAAGGTGGACTTTTTAGGCATAGATGCGGTTGGATGGCGGTCTATGTACTTTGTCGTAATGCCCAATTAAATCTCACTATACTCATCATGATATGTATGTGCATTGTCATGCTCTCTTTATTTGTCAATTGCCCAACTGTAATTTGTTCACCCAACATGTTGTTCGTCTTATGGGAGAGACACCTCTAGTGAACTGTGGACTCCGGTCCAATTCTCTTTACTGAAATACAATCTACTGCAATACTTGTTTTTACTGTTTTCTCTGCAAACAATCGTCTTCCACACAATACGGTTAATCCTTTGTTACAGCAAGCCGGTGAGATTGACAACCTCACTGTTTCGTTGGGGCAAAGTACTTTGGTTGTGTTGTGCAGGTTCCACGTTGGCGCCGGAATCTCCGGTGTTGCGCCGCACTACATCCCGCCGCCATCAACCTTCAACGTGCTTCTTGGCTCCTCCTCGGTTCGATAAACCTTGGTTTCTTTCCGAGGGAAAACTTGCTGCTGTGCTCATCATACCTTCCTCTTGGGGTTGCCCAACGAACGTGTGAAATACACGCCATCAAGCATATTTTCTGGCGCCGTTGCCGGGGAGATCAAGACACGCTGTAAGGGGAGTCTCCACTTCTCAATCTCTTTACTTTGTTTTTGTCTTGCTTTATTTTATTTACTACTTTGTTTGCTGCACTAAATCAAAATACAAAAAAATTAGTTGCTAGTTTTACTTTATTTGCTATCTTGTTTGCTATATCGAAAACACAAAAAAAATTAGTTTACTTGCATTTACTTTATCTAGTTTGCTTTATTTACTATTGCTAAAATGGCCAACCCTGAAAATACTAAGTTGTGTGACTTCACTAGCACAAATAATAATGATTTCTTATGCACACCTATTGCTCCACCTGCTACTACAGCAGAATTCTTTGAAATTAAACCTGCTTTACTGAATCTTGTTATGAAAGATCAATTTTCTGGAATTAGTTCCGATGATGCTCGCTGCCCATCTTAATAATTTTGTTGAACTATGCGAAATGCAAAAATATAAAGATGTAGATGGTGATATTATTAAACTAAAATTGTTCCCTTTCTCATTAAGAGGAAGAGCTAAAGATTGGCTGCTATCTCTACCTAAGAATAGTATTGATTCATGGACTAAATGCAAGGATGCTTTTATTGGTAGATATTATCCCCCTGCTAAAATTATATCTTTGAGGAGTAGCATAATGAATTTTAAACAATTAGATACTGAACATGTTGCTCAAGCTTGGGAAAGAATGAAATCTCTGGTTAAAAATTGCCCAACCCATGGATCGACTACTTGGATGATCATCCAAACCTTCTATGCAGGACTAAATTTTTCTTCGCGGAATTTATTGGATTCAGCTGCTGGAGGTACCTTTATGTCCATCACTCTTGGTGAAGCAACAAAGCTTCTTGATAATATGATGATCAATTACTCTGAATGGCACACGGAAAGAGCTCCACAAGGTAAGAAGGTAAATTCTGTTGAAGAATCCTCCTCCTTGAGTGATAAGATTGATGCTATTATGTCTATGCTTGTTAATGGTAGGACTAATGTTGATCCTAATAATGTTCCACTAGCTTCATTGGTTGCTCAAAATTCTAGACCATATCCTGCTAATGGTAATTCTTATGATAGATATGTTTCACCTAATGAGGAAAAGATGTTAGAAATTGAAAGGGCCACCAAGAACTTTATGCAATCGCAATATGAGCAAAATAAATTGTTTACTAAAACTATGAATGAGCAATCTACCTTGTTGAAGAAAATAGGAAATCAACTTGAAAATCTGAATATGGAGATTTCAGGGTTGCAAACTAAACTTGCAAATGCTCGAAGACCGAATCTCATACATGTCTGCATCACAATCTTCTTTAATTAATAAAATGGCTGCTAAACCTGATGATATTGAAAATAAAATTGTTACTACAGCAAATGCCATCCAAGTTAGAATTAATGAGAATATAAGATTAATGGCTGAACTGCGAGCTAGGTGGGATAGAGAAGAAAATGAAAAACTAGCTAAAAAGGAAAATGTAGCTAAAGTTTGGACTATTACCACCACTAGTAATGCTAATGCTACACATGTTGCTGCACCTCCTACTCATACTAATAAAAGAATTGGTGTTAGCAATGTTTCCACTTCTAATGCAAAGCGCGAAAAACTGCCTGGAACTGCTAAAACTGCTGAAACTGCTCGTGATAAAGCTGCTGAAATTTTTTCCAACATTGGGGATGATGATCCCATTGCTTTAGATTATAATGGTTTGAATTTTGATGATTGCCACATCTCTGAAGTTATAAAGTTCTTGCAAAAACTTGCTAAAAGTCCTAATGCTAGTGCTATAAATTTGGCTTTCACGCATCATATTACAAATGCTCTCATAAAAGCTAGAGAAGAGAAACTAGAGCGCGAAGCCTCTATTCCTAAAAAGCTAGAAGATGGTTGGGAGCCCATCATTAAGATGAAGGTTAAAGATTTTGATTGTAATGCTTTATGTGATCTTGGTGCAAGTATTTCGTTATGCCTAAGAAAATTTATAATATGCTTGACTTGCCACCGCTGAAAAATTGTTATTTGGATGTTAATCTTGCTGATCATTCTACAAAGAAACCTTTGGGTAAAGTTGATAATGTTCGCATTACCGTTAACAATAATCTTGTTCCCGTTGATTTTGTTGTCTTGGATATTGAATGCAATGCATCTTGTCCAATTATATTGGGAAGACCTTTTCTTCGAACTGTTGGTGCTATTATTGATATGAGGGAAGGTAATATAAAATATCAATTTCCTCTCAAGAAAGGTATGGAACACTTCCCTAGAAAGAGAATAAAGGTACCTTATGATTCTATTATTAGAACAAATTATGATGTTGATGCTTCATCTCTCGATGTTACTTGATACACACTTTCTGCGCCTAGCTGAAAGGCGTTAAAGAAAAGCACTTATGGGAGACAACCCATGTTTTTACCTACAGTACTTTGTTTTTATTTTGTGTCTTGGAAGTTGTTTACTACTGTAGCAACCTCTCCTTATCTTAGTTTTGAGTTTTGTTGTGCCAAGTTAAGCCGTTGATAGAAAAGTAAGTACTAGATTTGGATTACTGCGCAGTTCCAGATTTCTTTGCTGTCACGAATCTGGGTCCACCTCCCTGTAGGTAGCTCAGAAAATTACGCCAATTTACGAGCATGATCCTCAGATATGTACGCAACTTTCATTCAATTTGAGCATTTTCTTTTGAGCAAGTCTGGTGCCATTTTAAAATTCGTCAATACGAACTGTTCTGTTTTGACAGATTCTGCCTTTTATTTCGCATTGCCTCTTTCGCTATGTTGGATGAATTTCTTTGATCCACTAATGTCCAGTAGCATTATGCAATGTCCAGAAGTGTTAAGAATGATTGTGTCACCTCTGAATATGTCAATTTATATTGTGCACTAACCCTCTAATGAGTTGTTTCGAGTTTGGTGTGGAGGAAGTTTTCAAGGATCAAGAGAGGAGTATGATGCAACATGATCAAGGAGAGTGAAAGCTCTAAGCTTGGGGATGCACCCGGTGGTTCACCCCTGCATATATTAAGAAGACTCAAGCGTCTAAGCTTGGGGATGCCCAAGGCATCCCCTTCTTCATCGACAAATTATCGAGGTTCCTCCCCTGAAACTATATTTTTATTCGGCCACATCTTATGTGCTTTTTCTTGGAGCGTCGGTTTGTTTTTGTTTTTGTTTTGTTTGAATAAAATGGATCCTAGCATTCACTTTATGGGAGAGATACACGCTCCGCTGTAGCATATGGACAAATATGTCCTTGGTTTCTACTCATAGTATTCATGGCGAAGTTTCTCCTTCGTTAAATTGTTATATGGTTGGAATTGGAAAATGATACATGTAGTAATTGCTATAAATGTCTTGGGTAATGTGATACTTGGCAATTGTTGTGCTCATGTTTAAGCTCTTGCATCATATGCTTTGCACCCATTAATGAAGAAATACATAGAGCATGCTAAAATTTGGTTTGCATATTTGGTTTCTCTGAGGTCTAGATAATTTCTAGTTTTGAGTTTGAACAACAAGGAAGATGGTGTAGAGTCTTATAATGTTTACAATATGTCTTTTATGTGAGTTTTGCTGTACCGTTCATCCTTGTGTTTGTTTCAAAAAACCTTGCTAGCCTAAACCTTGTATCGAGAGGGAATACTTCTCATGCATCCAAAATACTTGAGCCAACCACTATGCCATTTGTGTCCACCATACCTACCTATACTACATGGTATTTTCCCGCCATTCCAAAGTAAATTGCTTGAGTGCTACCTTTAAAATTCCATCATTCACCTTTGCAATATATAGCTCATGGGACAAATAGCTTAAAAACTATTGTGGTATCGAATATGTAATTATGCACTTTATCTCTTATTAAGTTGCTTGTTGTGCGATAACCATGTTTACTTGGGGAACGCCATCAACTCATTGTTGAATTTCATGTGAGTTGCTATGCATGTTCGTCTTGTCCGAAGTAAGAGCGATCTACACCGAGTTGAATGGTTTGAGCATGCATATTGTGAGAGAAGAACATTGGGCCGCTAACTAAAGCCATGATTCATGGTGGAAGTTTCAGTTTTGGACAAATATCCTCAAATCTCTAATGAGAAAAGAATTAATTGTTGTCAAATGCTTAAAGCATTAAAAGAGGAGTCCATTATCTCGTTGTCTATGTTGTCCCGGTATGGATGTCTAAGTTGAGAATAATCAAAAGCGAGAAATCCAAATGCGAGCTTTCTCCTTAGACCTTTGTACAAGCGGCATAGAGGTACCCCTTTGTGAAACTTGGTTAAAGCATATGTATTGCGGTGATAATCCAGGTAGTCCAAGCTAATTAGGACAAGGTGCGGGCACTATTGGTACACTATGCATGAGGCTTGCAACTTATAAGATATAATTTACATGATGCATATGCTTTATTACTACCGTTGACAAAATTGTTTCATGTTTTCAAAATCAAAGCTCTAGCACAAATATAGCAATCGATGCTTTTCCTCTATGAGGACCATTCTTTTACTTTCAATGTTGAGTCGGTTCACCTATTTCTCTCCACCTCAAGAAGCAAACACTTGTGTGAACTGTGCATTGATTCCTACATACTTGCTTATTGCACTTATTATATTACTCTATGTTGACAATATCCATGAGATATATATGTTACAAGTTGAAAGCAACCGCTGAAACTTAATCTTCTTTTGTGTTGCTTCAATACCTTTACTTTGAATTATTGCTTTATGAGTTAACTCTTATGCAAGACTTATTGATGCTTGTCTTGAAGTGCTATTCATGAAAAGTCTTTGCTTTATGATACACTTGTTTACTCATGTCATACACATTGTTTTGATCGCTGCATTCACTACATATGCTTTACAAATAGTATGATCAAGATTATGATGGCATGTCACTCCAGAAATTATCTTTGTTATCGTTTTACCTGCTCGGGACGAGCAGAACTAAGCTTGGGGATGCTGATACGTCTCCAACGTATCGATAATTTCTTGTGTTCCATGCCACATTATTGATGTTATCTACATGTTTTATGCACACTTTATGTCATATTCGTGCATTTTCTGGAACTAACCTATTAACAAGATGCCGAAGTGCCGATTCGTTGTTTTCTGCTGTTTTTGGTTTCGAAATCCTAGTAAAGAAATATTCTCGGAATTGGACGAAATAAAAGCCCGGAGGCCTATTTTCTCACGAAGCTTCCGGAAGTCCGAAGACGAAATGAAGTGGGGCCACAGGGAGCCAAACCCTAGGGCGGCGCGGCCCCCCCTTGGCCGCGCCGCCCTGTCATCCGGGGCCCCTGTGCCCCCTCTCGACTTGCCCTTCCGCCTACTTAAAGCCTCCGTGACGAAACTTCCGGTACCGAGAGCCACGATACGGAAAACCTCATCGAGACGCCGTCGCCGCCGATCCCATCTCGGGGGATCCCGGAGATCGCCTCCGGCACCCTGCCGGAGAGGGGAATCATCTCCCGGAGGACTCTACACCGCCATGGTCGCCTCCGGAGTGATGAGTGAGTAGTCTACCCCTGGACTATGGGTCCATAGCAGTAGCTAGATGGTTGTCTTCTCCCCATTGTGCTATCATTGTCGGATCTTGTGAGCTGCCTATCATGATCAAGATCATCTATATGTAATTCTATATGTTGCGTTTGTTGGGATCCGATGAATAGAGAATACTTGTTATGTTGATTATCAAAGTTATGCTTATGTGTTGTTTATGATCTTGCATGCTCTCCGTTACTAGTAGATGCTGCGGCCAAGTAGATGCTTTTAACTCCAAGAGGGAGTACTTATGCTCGATAGTGGGTTCATGCCCGCATTGACACCGGGACGATGATGAGAAAGTTCTAAGGTTGTGTTGTGTTGTTGCCACTAGGGATAAAACATTGATGCTATGTCTAAGGATGTAGTTGTTGATTACATTACGCACCATACTTAATGCAATTGTACTGTTGCTTTGCAACTTAATACTTGGAGGGGTTCGGATGATAACCTCGAAGGTGGACTTTTTAGGCATAGATGCGGTTGGATGGCGGTCTATGTACTTTGTCGTAATGCCCAATTAAATCTCACTATACTCATCATGATATGTATGTGCATTGTCATGCTCTCTTTATTTGTCAATTGCCCAACTGTAATTTGTTCACCCAACATGCTTGTTCGTCTTATGGGAGAGACACCTCTAGTGAACTGTGGACCCCGGTCCAATTCTCTTTATGAAATACAATCTATCGCAATACTTGTTTTTACTGTTTTCTCTCGCAAACAATCATCTTCCACACAATACGGTTAATCCTTTGTTACAGCAAGCCGGTGAGATTGACAACCTCACCTGTTTCGTTGGGGCAAAGTACTTTGGTTGTGTTGTGCTGGTTCCACGTTGGCGCCGGAATCTCTGGTGTTGCGCTGCACTACATCCCGCCGCCATCAACCTTCAACGTGCTTCTTGGCTCCTCCTGGTTCGATAAACCTTGGTTTCTTTCTGAGGGAAAACTTGCTGCTGTGCTCATCATACCTTCCTCTTGGGGTTGCCCAACGAACGTGTGAAATACACGCCATCACAGCGTTGATGAAGATGGCGGTGGTGTCGATGGAGGAGCCTTCCGGGGGCACTTCCCCGTCCCGGCGGCGTGCCGGAACAGAGACTCCTGTCCCCCAGATCTTGGCTTCGCGATGGCGGCGGCTCTGGAAGGTTTTCTCTGGTTTTGTCGAACGTAATAGGGTTTTCGCGACGGAGACCTTAAGTAGGCGGAAGGGCAGCCTCGGAGGGGTCCTGGTGGGACCACACACTAGGCCGGCGCGGCCGGGGCTTGGGCCGCGCCGCCCTCTCGTGTCCCCACCTCGTGGCCCCACTTCGTTTCCCCTTCGGACTTCCGGAAGTTTCGTGGAAAAATAGGACCACGGGCGTTGATTTCGTCCAATTCCGAGAATATTTCCTTACTAGGATTTCGAAACCAAAAACAGCAGAAAACAACAACTGGCTCTTCGGCATCTCGTTAATAGGTTAGTGCCGGAAAATGCATAAATATGACACAAAGTATGCATAAAACATGTAGATATCATCAATAATGTGGCATGGAACATAAGAAATTATTGATACATCGGAGACGTATCAGCATCCCCAAGCTTAGTTTCTGCTCGTCCCGAGCAGGTAAACGATAACAAAGATAATTTCTGAAGTGACATGCCATCATAACCTTGATCATACTATTATAAACATATGTAATGAATGCAGCGATCAAAACAATGGTAATGACATGAGTAAACAAATGAATCATAAAGCAAAGACTTTTCATGAATAGTACTTTCAAGACAAGCATCAATAAGTCTTGCATAAGAGTTAACTCGTAAAGCAATAAATCAAAGTAAAGGTATTGAAGCAACACAAAGGAAGATTAAGTTTCAGCGGTTGCTTTCAACTTATAACATGTATATCTCATGGATAATTGTCAATGCAAAGCAATATAACAAGTGCAATAAGCAAGCATGTAAGAATCAATGCACAGTTCACACAAGTGTTTGCTTCTTGAGGTGGAGAGAGATAGGTGAACTGACTCAACATAAAAGGTAAAAGAATGGCCCTTCGCTGAGGGAAGCATTGATTGCTATATTTGTGCTAGAGCTTTGATTTTGAAAACATAAAGAGAGCATAAAAGTAAAATTTTGAGAGGTGTTTGTTGTTGTCAACGAATGGTAGTGGGCACTCTAACCCCTTGCCGGACAAAACTTCAAAGAGCGGCTCCCATGAATTATTTTTATTTTTGGGTGGCACTCCTTCCAACCTTTCTTTCACAAACCATGGCTAACCCAATCCTCGGGTGCCCGCCAACAATCTCATACCATGAAGGAGTGCCTTTTTATTTTAGTTTTATTATGATGACACTCCTCCCCACCTTTGCTTTCTCAAGCCATGGCTAACCGAATCCTTCGGGTGCCGTCCAACAATCACATACCATGGAGGAGTGTCTATTTAGGTTAATTAATTTGGGACTGGGAATCCCATTGCCAGCTCTTTTTGCAAAATTATTGGATAAGCGGATGAAGCCACTAGTCCATTGGTGAAAGTTGCCCAACAAGAATGAAAGATAAACACCACATACTTCCTCATGAGCTATAAAACATTGACACAAATCAGAGGTGATAAATTTTGAATTATTTAAAGGTAGCACTCAAGCAATTTACTTTGGAATGGCGGAGAAATACCATGTAGTAGGTAGGTATGGTGGACACAAATGGCATAGTGGTTGGCTCAAGGATTTGGATGCATGAGAAGAATTCCTCTCGATACAAGGCTAGGCTAGCAAGGTTGTTTGAAACAAACACAAGGATGAACCGGTGCAGCAAAACTCACATAAAAGACATATTGTAAACATTATAAGACTCTACACCGTCTTCCTTGTTGTTCAAACTCAATACTAGAAATTATCTAGACTTTAGAGAGACCAATTATGCAAACCAAATTTTAGCAAGCTCTATGCATTTCTTCATTAATGGGTGCAAAGTATATGATGCAAGAGCTTAAACATGAGCACAACAATTGCCAAGTATCAAATTATTCAAGACATTTTAGAATTACTACATGTAGCATTTCCCGATTCCAACCATATAACAATTTAACGAAGAAGATTCAACCTTCGCCATGAATACTATGAGTAAAGCCTAAGGACATATTTGTCCATATGCAACAGCGGAGCGTGTCTCTATCCCACACAATGAATGCTAGGATTCATTTTATTCAAACAAAAACAAAAACAAAAACAAACCGACGCTCCAAGCAAAGCACATAAATGGAATAAAAATATAGTTTCAGGGGAGGAACCTGATAATGTTGTCGATGAAGAAGGGGATGCCTTGGGCATCCCCAAGCTTAGATGCTTGAGTCTTCTTGAAATATGCAGAGATGAACCACCGGGGCATCCCCAAGCTTAGAGCTTTCACTCTCCTTGATCATAGTATATCATCCTCCTCTCTTGACCCTTGAAAACTTCCTCCACACCAAACTCGAAACAAACTCATTAGAGGGTTAGTGCATAATTAAAAATTCACATGTTCAGAGGTGACACAATCATTCCTAACACTTCTGGACATTGCTAAAAGCTACTGGAAGGTAATGGAACAAATAAATCCATCCAACACAGCGAAAGAGGCAATGCGAAATAAAAGGCAGAATCTGTCAAAACAGAACAGTCCGTAAAGATGAATTTTATTGAGGCACCAGACTTGCTCAAATGAAAATTCTCAAATTGAATGAAAGTTGCGTACATATCTGAGGATCACTCACGTAAATTGGCATAATTTTCTGAGTTACCTACAGAGAATTAGGCCCAGATGCGTGACAGCAAGAAATCTGTTTCTGCGCAGTAATCCAAATCTAGTATGAACCTTACTATCAAAGACTTTACTTGGCACAACAATGCAACAAAATTAAGATAAGGAGAGTTTGCTACAGTAGTAACAACTTCCAAGACACAAATACAAAATAAAAGTACTGTAACAAAATAAACACATGGGTTATCTCCCAAGAAGTTCTTTCTTTATAGCCATTAAGATGGGCTCAGCAGTTTTAATGATGCACTCGCAAGAAATAGTAGTTGAAGCAAAAGAGAGCATCAAAAAGAAAAATCAAAACAAATTTAAGCCTAACATGCTTCCTATGCATAGGAATCTTGTAAATAAACAAATTCATGAAGCATAATGCATCAAACATAGAAAGATAAAACAAGTGCAGCTTCAAAATTTTCAGCAAAAAGAGAGGTGTTTTAGTAACATGAAAATTTCTACAACCATATTTTCCTCTCTCATAATAACTTTCAGTAGCATCATGAGAAAACTCAACAATATAACTATCACATAAAGCATTCTTATCATGAGTCTCATGCATAAAATTATTACTCTCCACATAAGCATAATCAATTTTATTAGTTGTAGTGGGAGCAAATTCAACAAAGTAACTATCATTATTATTCTCATCAAGTGTAGGAGGCATAGTATAATCACAATAAAATTTACTCTCCATAGTAGGTTGCACCAAAAGACCACTATCATTATAATCATCATAAATAGGAGGCAAAGTATCATCAAAGAAAATTTTCTCCTCAATGCTTGGGGGACTAAAAATATCATGCTCATCAAAGCCAGCTTCCCCAAGTTTAGAATTTTCCATATCATTAGCAACGATGGTGTTCAAAACGTTCATACTAATATGTTCCATAGATTTTTTAATTTTCGCATCAAACCATCCATGTCTTAAATCAGGAAATAGAATAAGAAGCTCATTGTTGTCCATTATGCCTAACTAGTGTAAACAAGAAACAAAAAGATGCAATTGCAGGATCTAAAGGAAATAGCTTCGAGCACACACACAACGGCGCTAGAAAAGTACTTTACACGGGACCGGAGTATGAGAGCCTTTTACCTTTCCTCCCGGCAACGGCGCCGGAAAAGTGCTTGATGTCTACGGGAGCTTCTATTCTTGTAGACGGTGTTGGGCCTCCAAGAGCGAGAGGTTTGTAGAACGGCAACAAGTTTCCCTTAAGTGGATCACCCAAGGTTTATCGAACTCGGGGAGGAAGAGGTCAAAGATATCCCTCTCAAGCAACCACTGCAACCACAAAGCAAGAAGTCTCTTGTGTCCCAAACACACCTAATAGGTGCACTAGTTCGGCGAAGAGATAGTGAAATACGAGGTGGTATGAATAAATGCGAGCAGTAGCAACGGCACCGGAAAAGTGCTTTGTCTGTCCGGGACTGGTGTGTGGTTGATGGTGGTAATATTGCAGGAAGTATAAATGCGATAAAACGAGTAAACAAACAGCGATAGCGATATTTAGGAACAAGGCCTAGGGATCATACTTTCACTAGTGGACACTCTCAACATTGATCACATAAAAGAATAAATAGATAGATGCTAGACTCTACACCCTCTTGTTGGATGATGAACACCACTAACTCGTGTAGGATTACACGAACCCTCAATGCCGGAGTTAACAAGCTCCACAATATTCAATGTTCATATTTAAATAACCTTAGAGTGCATGACAGATCAACATAACCAAACCAAGTACTAACATAGCATGCACACCTGTCACCTTCACACTACGAAAGGAGGAATAGATCACATCAATACTATCATAGCAATAGTTAACTTCATAATCTACAAGAGATCACAAGCATAGCCCACACCAAGTACTACACGATGCACACACTGTCACCATTACACCGTGCAGGAGGAATAAACTACTTTAATAACATCACTAGAGTAGCACGCAGATATATTGTGATACAAAACACATTGCAATCATAAAGAGATATAAATAAGCACTTCACTATGCCATTCATAACGGTGAATAAGTATTCCGTGAAATATAGCCTAAGAGACCCACACGGTGCACACACTCGTCACCTTTACACACGTGGGACAAGGAGTCTCCGGAGATCACATAAGTAAAATCCACTTGACTAGCATAATGACATCTAGATTACAAGCATCATCATATGAATCTCAATCATGTAAGGCAGCTCATGAGATTATTGTATTGAAGCACATAGGAGAGAGATTAACCACATAGCTACCGGTACAGCCCCGAGCCTCGATGGAGAACTACTCCCTCCTCATGGGAGACAGCAGCGTTGATGAAGATGGCGGTGGTGTCGATGGAGGAGCCTTCCGGGGGCACTTCCCCGTCCCGGCGGCGTGCCGGAACAGAGACTCATGTCCCCCAGATCTTGGCTTCGCGATGGCGGTGGCTCTAGAGGGTTTTCTCTGGTTTTGTCGAACGTAATAGGGTTTTCGCGACGGAGACCTTAAGTAGGCGGAAGGGCAGCCTCGGAGGGGGCCTGGTGGGCCCACACACTAGGCCGGCGCGGCTAGGGCTTGGGCCGCGCCGCCCTCATCGTGTCCCCACCTCGTGGCCCCACTTCGTTTCCCCTTCGGACTTCGGAAGCTTCGTGGAAAAATAGGACCACGAGCGTTGATTTCGTCCAATTCCGAGAATATTTCCTTACTAGGATTTCTGAAACCAAAAACAGCAGAAAACAACAAGCGGCTCTTCGGCATCTCGTTAATAGGTTAGTGCCGGAAAATGCATAAATATGACATAAAGTATGCATAAAACATGTAGATATCATCAATAATGTGGCATGGAACATAAGAAATTATTGATACGTCGGAGACGTATCAATCACTGGAGCACCAATCACCAAGCCAACTAGGAGGTCTCCCTCCAAGAGTAACAAGCTCACGGTCTCTCACTCGAACAAATCGTGGTAGAGAGCTCAACACTATGCAATGATGCAAAGCAAGAACACTAGAGGTGTTCAAGTCCTTCACACTCAAATCCCACCAAAGCAACGAATGCTAGGATGAGATTGGAGAGGAAGAACAAAGGGGAAAGTCAACCAAAGACTCCAAGATCTAGATCCCAAGAGATTCCCTCACTTAGAGAATAAATGGTTTGGTGGAAGTGTAGATCTAGATCTCCTCTCTCAAATCCTCAAGAATGAGCAAGAATGGTTGGAGGAATCAAAGGGGAGAGCAAGTTCTTCAAAATGGAACAATGGAGGTGAGAGAATAGAAAGAACTAACACAGCCCAAGGTGGAAGAAGGGCTATTTATAGCCCAAGAGCAAATATAACCGTTGGGGAAAAGTTGGGCTGAGAAAACCGTCGAGGAGGCCGGTCAACCGGGCCTGGGGCCGGGCCATCCGGTCCAGGGCCCGGTCAGACCGGGCCACAGACCGGACCAGCCGGTCCAAACCGGGCGGTAGGCCGGACCCCGACCGGGGGTCACTTTGCGTCTTCCAGGAGCTCATCCGGTTGGCGCCCGGTTGGCGACCAGTCGACCGGACGGCACGCCGAGCCCGCCGGTCAGTAGGCAGGCTGACCGGGCAGCAGACCGGATCAGTTCCGCGCCCGGTTGGCGCCCGGTTGGCGACCGGTTGACCGGTCGGCACGCCGGCCAGGCCGGTTGGTAGGCCGGCTGACCGGGCGGCAGGCCGGAGCAAGTCCGGCGCACGGGCCGGTCCGACCGGGTCCCTGACCGGGAGAGCACGAAAACTTGTTATACAAAAACTGTGATAACTTTTGTGTCCGGACCCCGACTGTCATGAAACGAATTTTGTTGGAAAGATAACGACGAATAGAAAATTTTAGATGATTTTAGAGAGGGAGTCTCCCACCGTCAAGAAACGGTGAAGACGTCCAAACCCGAAAACGCAATAGAAGATGCATGCGGATTCCATTTTCGATGAACTTGGGCTTGTTGTAAAGCTAGCAACAAGCTCAAGAACCTCACACAGAGAAACACCAAGAAGCAATAGGAATATGCAAAGTATGCAAAGGATTGAGCTCCCTAAGACGATGCGATCAAGTTACCCAACCGAAAGCCCCTCTTGATAGTGCGGCTATCTATCCTATAATCCGGTCTCCCAACAACCACCTTGAGACCGGTAAAAGGAAAACCTAGCAAGGCCATACCTTTGCCTTGTGCATCCCGCTTGATCTTGATGATAGCTCTTCAAGCTCCACTCAAGCCGGAATGCCTCACTTGATCATCGTCGCTTCGTGAAGACTCACAAATGCTCCCCCATACACCATGATGGGAAAGCTCTATTGATGCACATCTTCACATGTCCATTATCACCAAATGGACGGCAAGCTTCAAGCATGTGATTCACTCAAGATGCTCATCTTGAACTTGCCCAACTCAACCTTGTATCTTCTCATACTCACATAATATAGAGCATGGCTAATATTGAGTTCCACATAAGAACTCCATCTTCATTTCTTCTTCTTGATCATATCACATATATATCTTCATACCGATGATTTTGATGCCAATACACAAGGTATACCTTTATCTTCATGGCATCCATACTTGAATCCAACACATGGAGTACAAGTAGTACCTATGGAATATTCCTTCATATAAACTCAATGAAAACATTAGTCCATAGGGGTTGTCATTAATTACCAAAACCACACATAGGGGCAATATACCCTTACAAAACACACTTTAAACTTTATAGTTCATTGCATTGCACGAAGGGCCTTATAAGTGGGTTATAGAGGTTTTAGAGAATAGATTATTTATCTCCAGCTCCTCGTGGGTTCGACACTCAAATATTTATCGAGTTGTGCTATAATGATTCCCTACTCTTGGGGATGATCAAGCACTTTTCTGGCGTCATTGCCGAGGAGCGTAGGGCTTAGATTCTATTCTTGTTTGCATTGCTTGTTTACTTTCAGTACCTTGCATATAAAACTAAAACTCAAAAATTGGAAAATAAAAAAATACCAAAAATACTCTTGTTATGAGAACAAGTAGGAATATAAATGACACTTTGTTTATGTACTTGAGTGCCGCTGAGATTGCTAAGAAACACAGGGAATCAAAAAGAAGAGATAAGATTAGAAGGTTTAATTAGAAAACTAAATTCTATTCCTATTGAGTTGCTTCACTACTATGATAAAACTCGTTGCTCAAAACAATGTTGTACACTTTGAATTCGAATGTATGTTCCATAAATAATATGTCATTGCATCTTACCACACAGGTGATTGTGTTCATTTAGCGATGAAACAAGTAGAGCAATTTATTACTTTTATTGTAGCTTATGAATTAGAAACCTTTATTGATGAACATGAAACTTCTCCTATAACATCTAAATTTAAACATGTGATCACTCTTATTATTGATTATTGCATAACCAACTTCGTTGAAAATATCTATCTTGTTGACTTCAATAACATGGTCATTGTTGCCCAAAGGAGCACTAATGTTTTGCAGGAAGAGGTTGATAAAATCATAAGCCATGCATCCCTAAGAAGAGGATAAAGAAGAACAAGTGGATGAAACATGGAGTAGCTACCCATCTCCTACTCCCAATAATATTGGTAACACACAATTTCCTATGAACAATTCTTCTTATATTATGGCAAATGGTAATGATTCTTTATTGCTTATTAGTCCTCTTTGTGGAACAATTATATGTAATATATGGGAGGAGTAAAGTGATATAATTGAGTTAGATGACATTGGATGACAAGTCTTGATGTGATGATTCTATTTAAAACTATGTTATTGAGTTTACTTTTGATGCTCGCAAATATTATGAAAGAGAAAAAAAAAGATAAGATCTCTCTTTTTATTTTCACTTTATCTAAAATGCAAGCTGCTGATATCATGCATTGGATACCACAAATTTGATGTTATTTATTCATATACTACAAAATAACAATTCATATGAAGAGAGTTATGCTTAAAAGTTAATGGTTATGTGTTTTGAGGTGTGCTCCATATGCTTTCGAATACTATTCTTTGAGCACACCTTGGTATTTTTGTAACATGTAAAATAACTTTAGCTACTGTTATCTAACAATTAATTTACGATTTAACTAAAAATAAAAAATTTAAAAATAAATGAGAAGGATGATCAAATGGAGAAGTCGGGTCGAAACAAGTCTCTGTTGTTATCTACTGTACATGCATATCCGATTCGAACAGCTTTTGTTCCATCACGTGTGTATATTGTACAGTAGTATTTTACATTTTGCACCGCCACAGAGGCACTTCGAAACAAACTAATTTAGGTAATCAGCCGTACGATTTCGAGACCGACGGCTCAGATCACACCAAGGGCCAAACACAGCACGCGTGTCCAATCCAAAGCTGCATTCCTTATCCGCTCCACTGAAGGAAGAAGGAAAAAAAAAAACCAAAAATCTCAGCTCGAACGGCTGCAGAAAATGGCGCCGGCCACCGTCGCCGCGGCCTTCCCCTTCCGCCTCTTCAGCGCCGAGGCCGCTCGTCGGAGCACGAAGGGCGCCCGGGGGAAGCGGAGCTCCGCCAGGCCCGTCAAGTCCCCTCCCCTTCCTCCGGCCCCGTCGTCCGCCGCTGTCATCGGCCGCGGAGCGACCACCTTCACCCGCCTCCCTCTCCGGGAGGCCGCCCCCGAATCCTCGGAGGTCACCCTCGAGCGGTTCCCCACCGCACCAGGGGACCCCGGGCGCAGAGCCCCCGCATTGCCGCGCGGGACCGTCCGGCGGTTGGGCGTGGAGGAGGACGAGGAGGATGATGAAGAGGTGGACTTCGGCAGCCGCGGGGCTACCGCTGTGCATCGTCTCCCTCTTCGAGACGCGCCAGTCGGTAGCGGGCGTGCCCCCATTGGACAATTCGATGCGCGCGCGGCCAGGAAGAGCCTTAATGGTCGCGCCATTTCGCGTCAAATGGTCGAACACCTTGAGGACGACGAGGAGGAGGAGGAAGAGGAGTTCGTCGTCACCCGCTTGGACATCTTCGAGGGCGGTAAGGGAAGGAAAGCCCGGGCAGTTCCACCCGAGGAGACCGGCGAGGAAGGTGGCGCCGTGGTGTTCGACCCAGACTATGGCGTCGACAGCGACGACGAGGAGGAGGAGGAGGAATTTGGCACCGCAGCAATCGGCACTGCAGAATTCGATGAGCTGGAGTACGACGGGGAGGACGACGATGAAGCAGAAGTCTTGGTGTATCACCCAGATGATGAGGATGAAGAGGAGGAGGAGGAGGAGGTCGGTGTGTTTGAGGGCAGCTTCCAGGACGATGGCGGCGAGGAAGGGGAGGTGAAGGAGAAGGGTGTGCCAGCCGTGATGCGGTGCTTCGACACGGCCAGGATATACGCCAAGGCCGGCGACGGCGGCAACGGCGTGGTGGCCTTCCGGCGAGAGAAGTATGTGCCGCACGGTGGGCCATCAGGCGGCGACGGTGGCCGCGGGGGCAACGTCTATGTGGAGGTGGATGGGGACATGAATTCACTGCTGCCATTCCGCAAGTCACTGCACTACCGTGCCGGGCGTGGCTCGCACGGCCAGGGGTCACAGATGGCCGGGGCCAAGGGCGAGGATGTCGTGGTCAAGGTGCCGCCGGGAACGATGGTCCGGTCGGCCGCTGGCGATATAGAGCTCCTCGAGCTGATGAAGCCTGGGCAACGAGCATTGCTGCTCCCTGGTGGCCGTGGCGGCCGCGGCAATGCGGCATTCAAGACGGGGACAAACAAGGTGCCCAGGATTGCAGAGAAGGGGGAGAAAGGTCCTGAAATGTATGTTATGTCTACTTCAAAAGATTTTTTATGCTTCATTTTTTATTTGATTACCTTTGCAATTCCTGACAAATGATTAAATAACTTCTGCAATTGCCAATCCAGGCATTAGAGTAGAGAGGCTAGATTAGGAAGAAAATATTGTTGTTAGCCAAACCATGAGGTTGATGAATCCAGTGTTAGTCAAAACGTGGTTTCAGTTGCTTTTAGAAATAGCCTAACCAATTGCCAATTATTAAACGGCCACGCATATAATGAGGCTATATCAGTGTTCAGTCCATAGTTCCCCAAGATCCCAATGTCTGGTGCTGGCACCTGGGCATCTTGTGTACAGTTTCAATAGCCAATCCAGGCACCCAGGCTACTCACAGTTTCATTTGCCTGTCCTTTGCTGACAATGAGCTGATGACCCGGTCACTAAGGTGTACCCAGAGCTTGGGGTACCTGGCTTCTAGCAATGGCACTTAAAAGAACAAACAATCTGATGTCAATCAACTACATTTATATGATACTTTTGTTGTTGTTAAAGAATCCACTCGCACGATAACCATGGGCTAAATATGGTATTATCCGAAACACTCAGAAATTGGACAGATATTTCGTGGGTGAACTTATATCTGATGGCACCACAGTTGAATTATCGCGTGTTTTGCATATGATGTTTGATGGGGAAAAGGAAATTTTCTTCCATTATACAAATTTCGTCTAGTGTACAAAATCCGCATTGAAGATTGAAGGTCATTGCAGTGAATGGATAACTTCAATCTTAGTTATACTCATGATTAAAACCTGAATCTTGAGTTCACTTATTTCGATTATGTCAAAATTTGATATTCCTCTGCTGCTTTGATAGTTGGATTTTGTGATAATTTATAGGGATCTAATCTACCTTTACTTTTGCTAACATTCCGTCTTATGGCTGGCAGGTGGCTGGATTTGGAGCTAAAGTTGGTTGCTGATGTGGGAATTGTAGGAGCTCCAAATGCTGGAAAGAGCACTCTGTTGAGCGTTATTAGTGCTGCCAAGCCAACTATAGCGAACTACCCTTTCACAACATTGCTACCAAATCTTGGAGTAGTCTCATTAGATTTTGATGCTACAATGGTAGTTGCAGACCTTCCTGGCTTGCTAGAAGGTGCTCATCGTGGATATGGTTTGGGCCATGAGTTTTTAAGGCATAGTGAGAGATGTTCGGTCTTGGTATGTTTCTTTTTTTCCTTGGCTTCTCACTGACTGATACATATTTGTGTCCATTTTTTATTTATGTTATTGTTATAAAATATTTCTTAAGGTAAGGTTTTTTTATTTGGGAATATTTGAGATTGGAAATCTATGTATGGCTTTCTGACTATTGTTTCTGTGTTTGTGATCTTAGGTGCATGTTGTTGATGGTTCAGGGCAACAACCAGAATACGAGTATGAGGCTGTTCGTTTGGAACTGGAATTATTTAGCCCAACTTTGGTTGACAAACCTTATATAGTGGTGTACAATAAGATGGATCTTCCAGAGGCTTCCGAGAGATGGAACACGTTCCAGGAAAAACTACAAGCTCAAGGTACTGAGCCGTATTGCATTAGTGCAATAAACAGGCAAGGAACGCAAGATGTTGTTTATGCTGTCTACAAGGTTCTACAGAAAGAGAGGCAAAGGGTGAAAGAAACAGAAGGTGCTTATATACCCTATATTTTCTGGTTGACAAATTATAGTAGTCGCCAAGAGCTCTTAGTCAAGTCGGGAAATGCATTTTAAATGTCCCTACTGATTTTCAATAATCAATTGATTGCATATGTGTTAATTTACATTGTCATGGTTTACACATAATTAGTTTCCCATTTTTGATATATTTCTTGATACTGCATGTTTTTGCAGAATGGAATGACACTCAAAATCTGAATCACGTGGCTGATGCAATAAAAAGGGAAAGGAGTTCTGCGATGAATGATTTTGAGATTATTCATGACAAGAGCACAAATACATGGAATGTTGTTGGAGCTGGAATTGAACGATTTGTCCAGATGACTAATTGGGAGTAAGTAGTTTATTATGCAGTCCACCTATGTCTCTTATCTTCCCAACCTCTGTTATTTCAAGCTCATTCTAAACTGTTTATCCATGCAAATAAACTTGTTGCACTACGGAAACATTGCAGTTTGCTGATCCAGGTTGGACAGTAGTCTCCCATATTGATAAGACCTCATTTTAACACTGAATATTATTTTGTTGATGATCACAACTTATAACTAACCTCTCCTCCTGATGCAGCTATACGGAATCCTTGAAAAGATTTCAGCAGGTTTTAGAGGCATGTGGTGTCAACAAAACTCTTGTCAAACTTGGAGTCAAAGAGGGTGACAGGGTAGTTGTCGGTGAGGTATGTGCGCGTGTGTCTTAAGCAAGACACAATCAGTTACTGAAATTGAGATAACATAAATATATTTATCAGATGTAATAAGGTCTGTTTTTTCTGCAGATGGAAGTGTTTTGGAACGAAGAGCCCAAAAGGGCCGCGTCGAAGACGATGAACTCAAGAGACGACGATGCTGTCAGATGGCCTAAGTTCAGTTAGATAAAGCAATAATCCTCCACAGCGGAAACATTGGCAAGTTTTGATGGGAATATCGTGAGCGTCAGGTTCCTCCGGTGCACCACTGTGCCATCTCTGCAGGTCGTGCAGAACCCACTTGCAGATGGGTTTCCTTAGACACTGGGCACCCAGGGAAGAGCTACAAAATGAAAGTACTGGCCATGGTTCGGATCGACTCATGGTTCTAATGGATATAGTTGTAGATTTCAAAAAGAAAAGATGGATAATTTTGCAGACCAGAGTTCTTTATTGGGTAGCAGCTGCTTCTGTTTCGTTGCTCCATGCTATACTGTACTTGTAACATTGGGTAATCCCACCTCCAATAATAGAGTTCTATGAGCTGTGATTATTTTCTTGCAAGTGAGGTTGTTGTTGACTGTTGTTTCTATCTTTCTGAAAACTGAAACCTGAAGGGCATTCTTTTCATCATAATTGAACATATCAAGACATGTAAATGGCAAGCAAATTCGGCTGCAAGGCGACCGGTTTACCAGTTCTATTAGAAATGAAGACTGTTCTTTGTTTCATGTTTATAGTGCCGCCGTACAGGGGCCAGATCTAGGCGGCCTGATGTTTATCTTGTGCTGATCTGCAAGAGAAGGTACCAGCAGAGAAACAGGCAACCAGCAGAGAGGTTGCCATGGGACGCACGACTCACCTGAGCTAGGTAGGAAGGTACCTAGCACCGGGTCTTTGCAAAAACTGAACAAGGAGATTCAGTGGAACACTAAGGTGTCGTCTGCTTCTGCGGATGCTCGCCGACGGCGAGGAGCAGTAGCGCGGACGGTTCACCGGAGTTAGCAAAGGAGCTCTCGGTTCTGTTGATGTAAGCGTCTGCAGCCGGCAGGGGATATGGTCGGGACTCCGGATGTGGGTGCTGGATTATTTCCCAACTGGCCAACTGCACAGTGACGTTAGTCTGCGTTACGTAATGATGATGACTGATACTTTGAGATTCGGGCATTCTTTTTTGCCGGAAAGCATCCCAACCGTACGTCTAGTCATCAAAGCCCGCAGCCGATCGATCGTCCTGCGAACATTGCAGCAAGAACTAGGGTTCAGCCAAAAAATTCTCACCGCTCGTCACTTCACCGGATCATCGATGCCGTGCGGCGCGTGCGGCTGCGCGTGCAGCGAGGCGCACAGGGAGGAGGCGGAGGCGGAGGCGCCGCTGCTGACGACCGACGTCGTCACGTCGAGACGGGACCCGGCCACATCACGGCGACGGCACCGGATGCCGAGGTCGACGAGCCGACGGACGCCGAGATGGATAAGTCTGACATGATCTTCTGCTGCATTGTCCGGGTGCGTATTTATGTAATGCGTTAATGTATATAGCTAGGGCCGGCCGGTCAACTTACATTGGATATATACTGAGTGTGCCATACATTCCTCTGTTCAGTATACACATGATTACTCCTTAAAATTGTTTGTCTGCTGTGCGGTTTGCAGGGGTTGCTGGCCTTACTGTGGCTGTATTTCGTCGATTTGTTGAGAAGAAACCTCCCTGCCGACGGCGAGTACTATCATAATGTATTTTGTGTCGTTGCCCCGGCGGCAATAGTGGGTATGGTCTTGTGTGAGATCTGCGTCAACATCCCACCCCCGTCTGATGTCGCTCGTGAAAGAGTTTCAAGTTGAACTATTCTTTCATCTTCTTGAAGCAAACTGAAATTTACACCAAGAACCACATGTATTTCGGTCAACCTTGCTCGAAAATATTTTGTAATGTTATGCTCGCTACGATTTTTTTTTACCTTTGTGAGTCATGTCAAAGTGTTTGATCACTATGAGTAACACGCTAATTATTTCTGTGTTGGAGTACTATTTTTCCTTAATTACCATTTTAATAATAAATTTTAATTGTTGTCGAAGATGGCCTCTCATCTATGCCTGTTTAACTTGATTCTCCTAGTAATCTTACCTTTGTGTTCAAACACTAACTTTGATTCTACAATACCAATGAGTATGAGATGTATCACGATGATGACTAAGATAGGGTTGACAAGAAATAGGAACATCGGAAAAAGGCCAAAGATATGCATCACAATGATGACTAAGATAAACTCATGATCATGGCATGGCATGCATTGCATGGCATTCTACACTACAAAATATAAGACCAATGCAAGTGTAATCAACTTAATCGGACCTCTGATGTGTAAAGCATAGCATTTTGAATATTTCCATGATGACTGACGAGATGGAAAACCTTGGTTTAATTCTTTATTAACGACACACTGAATCTTACATTTAATGAATGGAAATGTAGAGGGTTTTTAATGGACATTTTGATATATACATATTTTTACTTAAGATGAATTTTCTATGTACTTTGCAAGATTTAATATAGCTGAAATGGCTCTTCAAATAGATAGAAGATTTTACTTTTCCCACACAGGTTGGCTAGCCTTTTTTTTTACGTTGAAATGAAATTCCATTAATCATATTGCATGTTCGAGGAGCAAAGCAGAAATCATAGGATGGAAAGGAAGCGGTATACGCTTGCTTCGGATTTCCTTCAGGATTACACCAATGGACGGTAGTTCCTCCTTGAATGTTTTCAGAGCTATTACCAAAGTCTAAGAATCAGACTAAAAAATAACCCGGTTCAAACCAAGCGCAGCTGCTCCTTCCGATGGTGCTACACACGCTTCCTCCTCCGCTTGGAGGCCATGGCGTAGGTTCTGCAGTCTGCCCACTGCAGCCGCCACAAAATCCCTTGTGTTAGAACGAGCAATGAATCCCCGTGCACACCACAGCCAGACTCCTTCAGGAACACTACGTCGAAGTTCACTTTGACCTGATCATTCCACTACAAGTGACATTGGTGCGAGTGAGCTATTGAAAAAATCTCTTGTGTCAGAACGAGCCACAAACACCTGCTCGTGCCAGCTGCATTCGTGGGAACAACTTGCAAAGGTGAGACACAAACTGCTGAAAGTCCAATTGCCGTCGCTGGATAATGTGGCAAACTTCCTCCGTCATGAGACCCTTTCCTTCCACATTCAAATTATATTACGAGTGGTCATCAATTCCATAGCAGGATCAAAATGGTGGCCTGTTGTTTGCTTGGAAGAGACCAGACGATCAGATCAAATATTCTCGTGGCATTTGGTGATGAGAGAAGTAGTGATGAGGGGAGGATATCTAATACTCCTGTTATTGCACCACTTCCATATATTCTGAAGTTTGAATCATTTTGCGTTGAAGTAGCTCCTAAAGATGGCCTAATTTCATAACACCTTCAATGCTATTTCGGTTTGGCCCCAAAGGCATGATTAAGGTTTAGCTTTGGGTCCTATTTGTATTTTAGTCGAGTCGTGTTTTATTTTGTAGTTTGGGTGATTCTGATCAATTTCAATGCGAGGAGTTGTAGAGCATTCATTAATTTGGTCTATCTCTGATTGAATCCAACATTATCGTGCCATTTGAATTCTAGCACAGTAGAAGAAAATAAATTTACTAGCACACATATGATCATAGAAACCTCAATAGTTTATTGAATCAGATGGGCACGCACTTTTTTAGTCCCAGGGGCAACTCACAGCTTTTTAATGCAAGGTAAAATAGAGAATAGAAGAGATGTCCAACTACAGAATTATCTCTGAGATTAACCCAGGTGCCAGCATTTACAAAGAGCTCAGTCTGTCATTTGCACACCTATCTTGGCAAGTAAATCAGCTTCCAATAATTAAAAAGAGTTCAGTCATTGGCAAGGCCATAACGATCGCAGCAAACAGGCTAAACCATGTATCTCCATCCGTGTATTTGATCGCATATTTTCTCATGGAGTAGAATAAATACACCCAGAGTAAGACCAATATTCCCTGCAAGTAATCAAGGTGTACGTTAATATATGACTACAAACGGAAAAGACTACATCAAAAGAACAGGTAAAGCACTACTATGAAACCGATAAACAAGAAGGAACAGATTTGTAGAGAAACACACGAATCTAGTCAGTTTTATAATGTATATACAAAGAATTGTTCAAAGCTATCAGTTGGATAATTCAGTAGAAAAAAGACAGAACGGTTTATGGTAAGTGTGGCACAGAATTACAAGAACAAAAAGATGGTTGTCTACTTTCTGTTCGATCCCATTATTCATCTAAAAATAATTCAGAGAGACTGGTCGAACTTTAGTCTAACACTACTAGTTCAGAGAGATAGATCAATATATAAGGTTGGTTCTTTTCATAGTTTAAAATAGCCGACTATAGCCGGACTATAGCCCGCTATAGCCTTTTCCACATGGTGCGGCTAACTGCATTAGCCCGCTAAAAGGTGTCAAAGTTCTTAAATAGCCGGCTATAGCCGGGCTGTAGCTGTTTTGGGAGGCCGCGGCTATATCCTGTAGCCGGCTATTTTAAACATTCTTTTATCCCTAGTAAGAGCATGGAAAGTGTAGTGGTTCATGTGTGCTCCTG
Source organism: Lolium rigidum (assembly GCF_022539505.1). Lineage (NCBI taxonomy): Eukaryota > Viridiplantae > Streptophyta > Magnoliopsida > Poales > Poaceae > Lolium > Lolium rigidum. The sequence goes on from NC_061514.1 coordinate 319,607,137, forward strand.
CTCCAACACCGTCCTCGGGTGTGCACTTGTGTTCAGTGGTGGAGGCGGGGGGGGGGGGGGCAGCATATGCCAATTCAGTGAAAACCTATATTTTCGTACCACCACCTTTTCAAAATTTATGCAAAATTTTAGCACGAGACTCATCTTGTTTGGTTGGCCTCCCTTATAAAATATTTCTGGCTACGCCGTTGCTTGTGTTTCCTGAATGGTCTGAGCCGGGTTAGGATCTATGGCACATATTGCATTTCTCTTTTAGTTGTGCCTGTTGAAAGCTGAAAGCTTTCTATATGTCTCATGAGTATTTTGTTCAATCTATTTATCATGGATGTTATGATTATCATGTTCTACCTCCCATATTTCCAACACTTCCTCCTCTAGCAAAATTATGGATAAAAACAGGTCGTTCTTTTTACAGAAAACTGGGTAGTTTATGTTCTTCTTTTGGTCTAAAAAATTCCTTCTAGGAGATATTCTATAATAACTGAAGTCGTCCAAACTATGAAGTACATCTCTACATGTTTTATTCAAACCAGATAGTGAGAGTAAAGCACAATTACACACGTTAAGGTATATGTTTGCATCGTCCTCTTTTTTCACTATATAAAGTTGTATGTAACAAACATAGAGCATCTCGTACTAGTGCCAATCCATGATAAATTAGAACCACCATCAAATATGAAAAGGTTTCAGAACAATAGAACGATGGAAGGTTTTTAATGAGGCGGCTTGTTTGCGTAATATATTATGGTTCATCTTCAAAAAAAAAAAAAATAGAACAATTTTTTTTTGGCAGGAGAGTAGATATTTTTCTTTCGAGCAAAGTGGTATGAAATTTCCCTTTAGTCATTTCCTCGGTTTCTTTGAAGACAAAAATAAAACAAAAAGCCTTCTGAAAGTATTATCTTCAGGAACTTGATATATGCACTGCATAAATAAATAAATAAACCTATGTACGACTGACATTCTCGATAATGGCATTATTGCTTGTCTGTCTTAACATCATATATAGATGACCTTCCCGAGTACTTGATTAACATATGTATATAGTCGAATTGAACTTTAATTTCATTCGGAATAAGCATATATGACATTAAACCGAAGAAAATACCAGGGCAACAGAAGAATAGTAAAAAAAAAAAGGTTCAACGGCTTGAAGGGACTAGATAAGAAATTGACATCTGATTCTCCCTGCCAAGACTTAGCATAATATAAGAAGATGATCGTATCCAATGCAGAAATAAAACGATCATCGATCTGGTATGGATTCGCTGATTCGTCTGCCTTCGTCTTTTTCAAGTTTTTCCGTCCTCGTACCAATTAATATGTATGTCTACAGTGGTTGGGGTTGACTAATTAGCACGTACCCGGAAGATGAAGGTGGCCATCCTCCCTTCGTCGGCCGCCGGCGCCGCCGTGATTGTGCCAGGACCCGTCTCGACGTCCAATAGCAGCGGTGACTCCATCTCCTCTCTGAATGTCTCAGCGCCGGCGCCGGCGCTGCACGCGCAGCCGCACGCGTCGCACGGCATCGATGATACGATGAGGAGCGACGGCGAGGAAGGGTCCGTACGTAGCTACTGGGTTTAACCCTAATTCCTCCTGCGATGCACGTGGGATTAACGCTTGATCTGTTTTGTTTTCAGAAAAACGAACGCTCGGTTGCTGCTCCCGACGGATGTGACATCACGCGTGAACAGACTTAACGGGCTGGGAAAGAGTACACACTTGGTCGACGACTCGACGTTATAAAAACACTCAGACATCTACTCCAGGAGAAGTCACACGAATCTATATCTACACTGGATCATTTCATATTCTCTATTATTTGGTGTAAACACAAAATATATGTTATTTATTGCAAATGATTATTCAAAATCTAGTAAAATACGTCATTTTCATGTTTATCTTTTTTGATAAAGAGAATTAATATATTAATATCAAAAGATACCAATTACATCCTGCAACAACGTAACACCCTAGTGGCAGTACGGATGCACACAATCAAAAAGAAGAAAAGAAAACTAAGAAACAAAAGTCTTGCTAAAGTATCCCAGGCCTAACAACATCAATACATTCACCACCAAGACAACACCTGAAATGCAGACTCTCCAAAAGCGACACCTCCAAGAAAGAAACAATGCTCCAGCACCGTCGTCGCCCTGGAGATAGTCCGTGCTCTCAAAACAATGCCTCCGACAAGGTCATTGTGAGGCACAACCAGTTAAGGCTGGACCTTAGATTTTCACCCTGAAAGGTAGGACTCTGAACTTCACATGTGGTTTCGCCCCCACTTTCATTCCACTGTTGTGAAGCCCGGAACACCAAGCAAGTCCCTCAACAACGCGGTGATTTGAACCTCCCTTAGCTAGTCCTCCCATCCGGCCTTCATGATATTCTCTCCTTCTGAGTTTCACCATGGATCCAATGTCTCTTGGTGTCAACACAGAAAAGAGCTTCGCGGCTCCCTCCATAACCAAATGTTCGGAATAAAAGCATGGGTGCGCGCGACCGAATACCACCCGATCCAGCAAACTCCAGGCAAAAGATGTGTTGTCATTCACCGACGGAGCCATCCGGAACTCAACACTCCAGCTAGATGAAAAAGGATCGACATCAGGTAGGTCTTCATCTCCGCAGAAGAAGAACCCTATGACCACCACCTTCAAACCCGAAGCAGACAAAGAGGCCCCCACGCCGCCATCCGCTGGCCAACGACGACGAAGGAGGACTCGGTGGACGGCGGCCTCCTCAACCACACCATCCTCGCCCCGCAAATCGCCGCCCCCTTCTTCGTGCTGCCAGCTGAAGCCGACGATGGATCTCGGCGGGCACAAGATCCAACAACCGCCGCCACCATCCATTGCCGGAGGCTGTGGAGGAGGAGCCGCCGCCGCCCGTCCAGGGTCGCCACCCTAGACGCAGAGCGCGTCAAAACCGGTGGCCGCCACCGCCTGTCGCCGCCTCCATCATCCCCCGGGGAACGTTTGGTGCCGGGGCCGCCGCCACCGTAGGCAGCGCCGATGGCAGCGGCGGCGGGAGAGAGGACACGGGGGGTGGGCTAGCAACGCTAGGGTTTGGAGCCCCTTGCGTCGCCCCGGGGAGCGAAAGCGAGGGGGGAGAATTGACTTGCCACAGCTTTGAATTCTTTCACGTTTATATATCGCACGCCTCCACATTACCTTGGTTGATATTTGGTACCTCAAGTTCACAAGGGTATGAATCTGAAAATCTTCAATGGAGAAGATACACTTGTTTCTTCTATTTTTACACACAAGATAATGAAAATAGGTGGTATTACATTCACCATAGGTGGCCAAAGTCCTTTTAGTCCTTTGACCATAATGATAGTTTTTTCATAGCGTCTTCATATTGGAGAACGAGAGAAGCTTCTAAAAGGCCTAATTCTTTTCGGCCCGGATTGTGCAGCAACGGTTTCAGCTAGACTACCCAGAGGAACAATGGTGGAAATAAGCTTATGAGAAACTATAGTTAGGATCTTTTTGGTTGTTTCTGTCTGAGCTTATGTTTGAGTTGCCTGATTAAAATTCTATAATGCTTCTAGAATGAGAGTTTGTTTGCTGACTAAGGGATATCTTCCTTACTCTTTATTACTTTGTGTAAACACAAGTTATATCTCGCTTATTATCATGAATGAGTATCCACGATCTAGTGCATGTCAACTTTCATCTATATGTTGGTCACAGTCTCCACATTACCCCTGGTCCAAGTTCAGTGTGACCCGACTTTGGGATTTTACAAGGAATAAATCCCAAAATCCTCGCTTAGCTGCTCCAAATCTATAGAACAAAGGCCAAAGAGCAAAGCTCTGATACCAACATGTCAGAACTAAACCAGGAATCCTCACAATTATCTATACTCCTATATAGTGTACGAGTTTTGAAATTTTGAATCATGAGCATGATAAGTAATTTCAACCGTTGATGAGTGCCTATCCTACGTTCCAGATGGAAGGGATTCACGTCTACAGTGCTTAGCGAATATTCTGGAGAAGTCGAGTACCGGGCAGTGGCGGAGATCAGTTGAGGCCGAATTGGGCCATGGGCCTCTTAAGATTTCTGCCAAAACAAATTTTAGTTCTATGCATACAAGGCCCAGCCCTACACACAGTAGCCTGCACGTTAGAAAAGGAGATACTTTGTCTCAAAAAAAAGGAGATACTTTAGTACTAGCAAATGATATTTCACCCTTGTTGTGATTAGAACAGCAGAACCACGATGAGAACAATAGACAAATGATCAGGTTAATTTTCAAGGTTTTAGTACATTTATTTTGTTTCTTTTAGACTGGCTTGCCCACGGATTTTTTCAGGCTCCACCGTCTCTGTAGAGCATCACACGTGCCCTGATTCTCCATTTCTACTAAATGCTAACTCCTGACCACCTGTTGGATATGCACGTATAGGAGACCTGCCCACAAAACTTCGTCTATGAATAATGACGCCGCATGTCCGGTTTGTCGCAGATGTCCTTCTTTTAACTCAATCTTGGCTTGGCCAAATATGGGGAAAGTATTGAGGACTGATATGATTAAACATGAGCACCTTGAGGAAGAGGTTCTTAGCAGTTACAAGAAGCAGCGAGAATTTTGAAGAAGACCGGTGGGTGTGGTATGGTGATGTTGTTCGTCAGTCAGTCGGGAATGCTTCACTGGATCTTATGTGGCGAAACCTCATACCACTTTCACACAAAATAGGGTCGATTTTGGCACTAAGTACATTCGTTTATCTCCTTGTACATACAAGTTCAGAGGTTGGGTGAGGAACATAGACTTTTAGAAGAGGAAACAGAGAATGTATATATGAGTGCCGCAGGCGGCTAGGGACTCTTTATATTACGCCTCAAATGTCGAGCATGCATCTCTTTTACAAGCCTTGGAATTATATGTGGCTCAAGCAAATGGAAATTAGACAGAAATGTAAAAGAAAAAAAGAGATGTTGACAGGCTTTTTCAATTCAGCATGAGCTGTCCCATCATCTTAATCTAGAAATATGGCCGTTGGTTATTTCAAATGATCTCAGGTGTTGTTTCTTCAGTTCAGAACTTCCGGGCAAGTCCTCCGCTTCAAGGATGAAGAACAAGGCACCAAGAGAGAACTACAATACAATGGACATTGTCTCTTATGCAGCAATCCGTATGAAGAACTGGTATGAAGACCTTGCAAGAGATGAAGAGATAGAGGGCAAGCGCTTCTGGTGCTTGGAGCAGGAGTTCATCTACAAGAATATATATGAGCCCATGAAGAAAGTGCGTCCCATGCAAGCAATCAATGTGGATGATCTGGCTGTCAATAATCATTTTGAGGATGCCATCTGGGTGACTGGTAGGATGAGCTTGCAGGATCTGATGAAGATTCAGTGTGGCTACAGTCCAGAGTTGATTAACCAATTCTTTGCTACTCTAGCCATCAAGAAAGATGCTGAGCGCACTATGGTATGGATCTCTGGCTCCACTCATTGTGAGGCAACCTTGCGCCAGTTTGCCTCTATTTTTGGACTTCCTGCAGAAGGAGGGCTTCGCCTCCATGGTCCTCAGAAGACGAATAAGAATGTGCTTTTTGATCTCTATGACTCATCTGGAGTGGTTGGTTCTACCAAGGGGCTGCTTCCCATCTACAGTCAGGTGCTCCATTTCTTTCGAGCCACCATTCCTCCAAGTGGTGGAAACAATGATGCACTCCGTGGAGCTCTTGTGGATCTTATGCACCTCAGCCTTAGGTGTGCTCGTGATAGTAATGAGGATCATGACTTCTCTCTTGATGTCATGGACTTCATCTTTAATGAGATTCATGATGCCATGGTCTCCCGGACCACCATGCCATATGCACCATATATCCAGCTCCTCATCAACAACTCTGTGGCTATGGATGAAGACTTGAGTCGGTTCCCAAAGGAGAAGCACGCTGTCAAGAAGGCCTACAAGAAGAAGCCAGTTCCCCATGGTTCACCTGCTCATGACTCCTTTATGGGAGATGCTCGCACTAGTGGTTTTGCTCCTGCTCGCCATGCTGATCTTCCTGCCATGAAGAAGCAAGTGAGGAAGCTTAGTTGGTTTCAGCGTCACATTCTGTGCATGAATATTGATATACATAAGGAGAACTATGCGGCCAGCCGAGAGCGTTATGAGATTCAACATACTCAGGCGGTCATTCTTCATAAGCTCAGTGGTGAGCAAGGACCTCCGCCTCAGCCCCAGTTCACCCAGGTTACAGTGGGTGGCACTCTTCACAGGTTCCGTGGAATGATCTAGAGGACTGCATTCAGAGGGCCAACTTCTCTCGCAGCTCCCCTCCTGCCCCTGACGCTGAAGATGAAGAAGAGGAAGAGGAGTACCCGTCCGAGGACGAAGAGGGCTCCGAGTGATCTCCATGGGGCGCGTAGCATCGCGCTTTCCCCCTTTTTGGCGTCTCGATGCCAAAGGGGGAGAAGTGTTCTATTAGGACTTCTCTCGGGGATTTGCATGGTTTGGGCACAAGCATATGCGTTTATCATTCCTTTATTGCTTGTGTTCCCTCTTATTTGAACTATTTGGTTTGGTTTGTTCCGTTTAAAACTATGTGCTATATGTGGTGTGAGACATTGTTAAGGTTTTCGGATTTCTATATGTTGAGATCAAGGTTATTATATTGTGTGTGATGCTATATATCCGTATTATATATCTCCATATGGGTATGATTTCTATCACCTTATCTCAACTTCATATATGTCTATGTCTCTTGTTTGCGCTCATGTTGGATACCTCTTGTGTTGAGGCACCTCACACCTATGTGTTGTGTATTTGTATTCAAATGCAAATTACTTGTATGCACACATGTAGGGGGAGTGCCTCTATGTTTTGCCAACATGCTCGCTCTCTATAGTGATTTTCTTGCAAATCCGTGTATTGTCATCAAACACCAAAAAGGGGGAGATTGAAAGAACATCTCTCATAATATGTTTTGTGTGTTTGATGACAATGTATGTGATACACTAATGTTTGATGAAGTGGTGCATGGATTATATAGATACATGTATATGTGTGACGGATGTCGAAAAATGAGTCAAAAGAAAGCTGGAAAAGTTTCACTAGGCCGGATACTCCGGGCCGGATATTTGCAAAATATCCGGCACCCATTTTTTGGCTAAGGACTCGTGAAAAAGTGGCTCAGTACTACCCTGGACAGGGGCCAGATTTTTGGCCGGATTTTCCCCAGGGCCGGATAATCCGGGCCGGATATTTCCAAAATATCCCCCCCCCCCCCCCCCCAAATCGGCTAAGGACCTGAGGCGATGCAGCTCTGGACATTTGGGCGGACATTTGGCCGGATTTTCCCAGGGGCCGGATTTTTGGTGGGGCCGGATTATCCGGCCCCAACTTAGGCTGGATTACCCCCCCCCCCGGAATCTCCAACGGCTGGAATTTGGAGGGGGGTATTTATACCCCCCCTTCTTCTACCTTGCTCCTTGCTCAATCATTGACTAAAATTCTGCCAAGCCTCACCACCATTAGAGCCATCCTCAAGAACTCAAGATTTGCAAGATCTCCTTCCTCCCCCCAACCAAAGCTCTTGATCTTTGGAGATTCGAAGGAGAAGACACCGATCTACATCCTCACCGAACCGATTACATTTCCCCCTCATTTGTTTGAGGGCCCTCTTGCTAGTGTTCCTCTTTGGATCCCTAGTTGTTTTCTGTTGATGTATTGTTGTTGATTGTTGTGTTGTTACAGATTTGGGAGCCTCCAATTTGGTTGTGGATGTGTGCTCCAAGAACCTTGTAAAGACCCGGTTTCCGCCTCGAGGAAATCCCTTAGTGGAAGTGGGCTAGGCCTTCGTGGCGTTGCTCATAGGAGATCTGAGTGAAGCCTTCGTGGCTGTTGGTTTAGCTTTCATAGCAACCACACTCCTCCAAACGTAGACGTACCTTCTTGCAAAGGAAGGGACCTACGAGAATCATCTCCGTGTCTCCGCGTGCTCCACTCTCGGTTACCTCTATCCTATTCTATCTCTTATATTGCGTAGCTATATCTTGCTTAGTTGATTACCTTGTCATATAGGTAAATTCACTTAGTTGCATATCTAGAGAATTTACCTTTGTGTCAAGCCTAAATTGAAAAAGAACTAAAAATTGGTTAGCACCTATTCACCCCCACTCTAGGTGCAGCATACGATCCTTTCACACACCCAGTCACCCAAACTGGAAAATCCAGCGGGAGACGGTGCCCTTGTTGGTTCTACCAACGAAGAACAGACAGAGACCTCCGTGCACGTATTCGCTGCGAAGAAACAACACTCTTCATCAGTCGTCCTCCTCGTCGGTGCTGTCGCCGTGGTAGTCCCGGCGGCAGCGCGTCTCGTCGAAGACCTTGACGCTCATGTCCCTGTCGCCAAAGTAGGAGAACAGGAGGACGAAGCCGACTTCGAGGCTGTGGTGGCACGTGAACTTCTTCCAGTCGATGTGGAGGTACATCATGCCGCGCGCGTCGTAGATCACGTCAACAATGCACCGGTAGTAGCCACACAGAGCCTCCCGCAGATGCATCGTGCCCGGGCGGTCATCGCCGGCGACGTACTCGGCGAAGGAGTCCGGCAGCCTCTGGATGCCGCGTGGGTCGCCCTTGAGGACGAGGACGAACTCGAACAGCACGCCCACCTCCACGTCCATCTCCGACGATGAAGACGACGGCGTGGCAGGCGACGGCGAGCGTGCACCTCTGCCGTGGCCACGACCACGACCACGACCGCGAGCTCGGCCTCCGCCTCCCCAGCCATGGCGTCGACTCTTGTTGAGATGGTGGCGGCTAGGGTTGGGGAGAGAGGCGCTAGGGTTTGTGTGTGAGAGGGACGATGAGAGGCGGCCCTTTTTATAGGACGGAGGGAGGCGGGGGAGCGGTGGCGCTCATTAACGCTGGCACGCAGAGCTAGGCACGACGAGATGCGTTGCTGCGCCTCTACGGGAACTGCACCATCGCTGCGCCTCTGCGGGAAGTGCACCGTTGCTGCGCGCTAATAACTTCCGTCGCGAGGTAGGCGACGGTTAGGTTAAAATTTATTGTCCCGCTGACGGGTCGGGCCCGCGTCGCTTCGCCTCGCTTTTCGTTGTGTCTGGTGTCCCCGGTGCGTCCCCTGTGGGGCGGGGACGGGCTCGGGGCGCCGGACACCGTATCGGGGCGCGCCGGACAAAAAAATAGCTTTGGGGGACGCGACTGGAGATGCTCTTAGTGTTACCTACTTGTCGAGTCTTGGGATCTCGAGCTCCGGCTTGTCGATGTATGTGTACTTGTTATTCTGTAGTGATCATAGATGATGCTAGAGGGGCAAGTGAAAGAGCAAAGTCTATACTTCATGTTTTGTGTGTTTGGTAACAACACTTGAATGAATCTCACCGAGTACAAAGATTGTCTTTGATAAATTTGCAAGTGCACGGTGACCTCGCTGAACACGTCATGATCGGAGGACTGAAGCATAGCTTATAGGTTTTCTGGTTTTGTGTGTGTATCGCGAGGTGACATGGTTGGAGAGGAAAAGAGGAAAAAGCAGTTTCTGCCTAACCGGTACTACCGGTACCAGGAGCGGTAGTACCGCTACCCTACTGGTACCGCCCAACGGTACCGCTCTGGAGCTTTGCACTGAGAAAGTCCCACAGAACAAGTTACGGTACCTTTACGGTACCTTGAGAGGTAGTACCTCTTGAGAGAGGTAGTACCTCCTCGGTACCACTTAGGTACCGTAACATAAGTTACTGCACTACCGCTGTGATACCGCTTAGGTACCGCTTGGGATCCAGTACTCCCAGCGGCCATTGTGGTACCTCAAGCGGTACCGCAAGCGGTAGTACCGTTGTGTGTCCACGTGGATAAGTTCTGTGGGGGATTTCGAATCGAGAGCGGTACTACCGCTTGTTAAAACGGTAGTACCGCTTAGGCGGAAACTGCACATAACGGTTAGATTTGAGGGGCCCTATAAAAAGGCTCCTTCTTCCCCAGCTCATTTTTATCTCTTCTCTTTCTCTCTCCTCCATTGTTGCTGAGCTTAATCCTTGAGGATCTCCCCAACCATCCAACCAATCTTGCCCAAATTTTGAGGAGTAGTGGAGGAGGCCCCGATCTATAGTTCTACCAAGAGAGATTTCACCAATTCGTGTTAGTCCTTAGTGAATCTTGTTGTTAGGGTTCCTATGGTGGGATCTTGGATGAAGTGCTCCTATGGAGGCTAGCTTGGAGTTGTGCTAGCCCCATAGGGTGTTGGGAGCCTCCTAGTGTTGTGGAGCTCGCCCCAACCTTGTGAAGGAACCGCCTCGACCGGTGCCTTAGTGGAGAAAAGGGAGCCCCTTTGTGGAGCTCTCTTGAGGAAGAAGGTGAGACCTTCCTTCGTGGTGTGGCCGCCTAGCCTCTTGTGTGAGGCTAGCACCTCCTCAACGCAGACGTACTCCCTTTTGTGGGAGGAACTGCGGGAAACAAATCCTCGCCTCGTCTCCGCGCCCTCCGGTTGTCCCGCTCCTCAACTTTATTATTGTTGCTTGGTTCCTTTGCTTGTTGCACTAGCCTAGGATCATACTAGGAACATCTCCACCACTAAAGCTATCACCTTTACTTCCGTTGCACTAAAAATCGGAAAAGGTTAAAATTGTGTACCGCCCATTCACCCCCCCCCCTCTTGTTCGCTACGGTCCGTTCAATTGGTATCAAAGCAAGGTTTTCTTGCTCGGGCTTTACCGCCTAAGAAATGGCCGAACAAGAGGCGGTTGAGAATGGGTCCCTTCCCGGTGAGCTACCACCTCCACCATCTACCGTCGATAGCACAATGGCTACGTTGGATGACCTCAAGAAATTGGAGTCATCCATCGTTAACCAAATGAAGGCTATGATGATGGAGTTGGTAGCTCCAAAACCAACCCCCAACATAGATCCTAAGGCAATACCACTCACTATCGGAAGGAGGGGTAAAGGCGTGGGGACTGGGCAGGAGGAGGTGCGGAAGGTGATGAGCAAAGGAAGAAGGATAGGCCAGGCGGCGACCTTCTCCTCCATGCCGCCAGCCGACATGGCGGGCACGGATGAAAAGGAGGGCGTCGATACCCAAGGAAGGATGTGGGCGGCGGAGGTCTCTTTTTCTGCGAATCTGAGAGATGGACGTGGAGCTCCGGGATAGCTCCAAAGTGGGACATCAACCGCTTTGACTGTTTTAGCCTAAAAACGGGAGAGAAACCGGGAAACGGGACACAGAAGAAAAAAACACGGAGTGAGGAGAAACCGGAGGGCAACCGGGAGAGTGCCGGTTACGATTGATTTTGCACGGAAAGGGTAAAAGGCAACATAAGCAGATCTACAGTACTGGATTGCCATCTATCTCTACTATATAAAAAGGAGGAACATGTTCTGTTTCCTCCGGTATGGGGTTTCGTCAAGCATATTTTCGATAAGACATTTTTACCCTCCCACCTTGCCTCAAACAAATTCAGCACGGCAAATAAAATAGGCAAGTAAAGGAAAGTCCAGCACATTCCAGGAAAGGAAATTATTCACCACGACAAGTAAAGGAAACTCCAGCAGGTAAAGGAAAGGAAATTACGCCACAAATCCTAGGAAACAATCACGTCCCAGAAAACCATATCGCACGCTACAGGAAAGGGAAATTACACCATTATGTCAGGGCTCCAGGGAAGGAAACAGCCTATCCATTTCAGGTATCTCCATCAACCAAATCGCAGCACTATAATTCATGGCTATCGCAGCACTATAATTCATGGCTACAAAAAAGGAAAATTACACCGTTATGGCAGGGCTACATGGAAGGAAACCGCCCGGCCATTTCGGGGATCTCCATCATTGCGGATCAACAATACCGGTATATACATAGTACCTTGAACCATTGTTTTGCCAGATAACTCCTGGGATCATAACCACACCTCTTGCTGTTCGAAGAATTCCCCGTCAGAGAAACAGCGGATCAACAGAAAAAAGGTATCAAATTGTATCTATTTTAGTCTCATGCAGATCACCAGCATTTTGTTTGAAGAACTTCCCCATCATGTGACAATCTGCAGTAATCATGGTTTGAACAAATAGTTTCATATCTTCACTGAACATTGCTCTTCAAGACGCAATAGAAGAATGGAAAGATGACGTTTTCTTATGGCGTCGCATCACATTATCTGGGCTGCCTACAAATCATGACAGGTGATAATCCATGGCATAAAACGTATTGACCATATCTTGTCTACAGTCTCGCTAACAACAAATGTGTACTTTCTATATAGCCACATGTCAGGATTCTTGGTGCTCAAATTTATGCGGTGGTGGGATGGTCAAGAAGTTGTCTGAGCAAATGGCACGGTCTGTATTGAATTAAAATCTACAATACTTACTATTATTTCTCTTCGGCAGTATTGACGTATAATGCATTTGCACGTTGGTTACGCCCTGCGGAACAGAGCGGTGGTACACATGCTTTCATACAAGGATAACGAAAGTGGAGCCACCATCCCACAATTTGTTAGAGATTTGGTCAAACTACTAGGATCAGAATTTTTTGTTTGAAAAGGTTGCCGGTTTGGCTATTTTGAACAATTCCAGTTTATTGTTTTTTATTGTGTACTCCTATAAAAGAAACTAGCGGATCTGATTTGAATGTTGGATGCTATATTTACTATCCCTATATTTTTATTATTGGAGATCTAATGTCATTCATTTTTAAAGTGTGTGTACCAGCTGATGCCTCTGATTGTTATTAAAGATATATGCTCATATGGGGCTGATTTTGTGGGAATGAGGTTGTAAAGTAAGGCGGGTGCTAGTGAATCCTCTTGTACTGTCAAAATAATAGTAGCAATAGAAATGAAGAACTCTACCTCCACATACCTTAGCAGTTGGTGTAGAACAAGCAAACGCTGAAAAATAAGTAGGGATAATGAAGCACAGGAAGTGTGCCTGCAAAAATGTACAAAACACGTAGGTGAAATGGGTGGTATTCATGAAAACCTGATGACACATTCAGTTTAAACTAAGACTGAATTTAAACAACATGAAAGGCTAATCTAACCATGGTGAGCCAAGTTCCCTAACTTACCGAAATTTTAATCAACTTTTTGGAATCAACCATTAACAATTACATTGGTACGAGAGCGCATGCAGTTCATACAATATTTAACAGGGATGGGCACATGTTCTTACTATGGAGAGATTGCAAAGAACACATAATTAGGGATTTCAACAACAGGGTAACACATAATTGGACGGTTAGACAAAATATGGGAGAAGTGATACAAATTTGTTATCATCATCGATTGGGGACTGAAATAAATTGATAATTGTTAGCCTCAAAAAATACTGTAAGATATATGTGCATTGACAAATGAATTTTGAGGACCCCTGCCAATTTTAACATTGCAGATGGATCCGCCGACACGATCACGTGAACGTACTCCTTTCAAAGATTTGTCCAACACCATCAATACCATCAACGCCGATGTAGGAGGAAATCCAAATATGTTTTGGCTTGATTAAGTCCACTACAAATAATTAAGAGCATTGTGTAAGATGATTATCAATGTACAAGTAAAATTCGCATGCTTACAATTCTGCAATGCTTGCTGCCTCACCATATGCATCCTGAATATTTTGTGGCAGCCTATGGAGAAATACATTTGATATTCCTCCTACGGCAACAATGAAGGGTCCAGTAGCTAATGTCAAGATGATTTCGAGATATCCTGGATAAGCACACCCAACTATCAGGAAGTTGATCCAAAATTAAGAGTAGTCTGCAGCTCAGGTGGCATATAGCTTGGCAGCGACAAACTATACTGTACAAGTTCAGAATTTAGAACAACATTTACCCTCTTGAGATAACCTATTGAAAATTCCACCGCTGAAAAACACAGTGGATACAAAATATTATCACATAGCCCACTCGCAGGTTCAGGGGTAAAACTTTTGATCATGTATGTCATGAGTCGACAATTAGAGGAGAAAATTAAAAAAAATAAAAGATAGTAAGTTTGAATTGGTGGAAAATATCAAAACACGGACATGATGAGAGATTAGAGAGGTACTGTCATCAGCATTAGAATTGGCTACCAAGTGTCTACGTAAAAGAAATGGAGGAAGCAACTATCACTTGAATATATACATCAAGAGATAACTAAGCATGAGATACTTTATTATATCATCTCCTTAATTAACCAGAGGAATTCAGTATAACTTCAAGATGGAACAACTGGCAGCATGTGTGTTCAATCCGAAACATGTGTGTACATCATGGCAGGAATACTCTATTATCAAAAATTCGAACTACAACAACTAATTATGTCCATGAGTGAGCATATTAAACTACACACCTAAGACAAATTGTGTCCATGAGTGACCTTTTGAGTCACTTTGCAGGTCGTGGCACACACCTTCTTACTTTGACCAGACTGAATGAGTAAGACATCACTCAACACTTGACTGACAATATCACCATTGTTTCCATAGGTATCAAAGAAACTCATGTCTTGGTTTAGCAAGATTTGGACATACTTTCATCTTATCACTGCTTCTGCCTTTCCCCAATCAAAATCCAGCATGAAACCTCTGTAATTATACCAGAGGTGGTCAAATATGTAACACAAGGGTACTGTTTAGTGATTTCTATAAGTTGCTACAGCCTCATCTTACCTATCCATCCAGCAAAGAAAACACCAATGGCTATACAGAGGAAGTATAAAGCATGTTGTAGAGCCAACAAAAAAAAAAGGGGAATTTGTCAAACACAGACAAATAATCCGGTAGAGACAAAAGCTAAGAGAGGAAGAGATCAAACTAAGTGAGGAAAATATACAATTGAGAATTCAGAATTGCATTTCTTTTCTGCACGTAGTCTATCCATTACATAATTTTATCATGTCTAAGCATATATATAAATACTCGTTGCACACTTATATGTGAAAGAAAGGATTCACCTATGTTATAAAAACAGGAAGGCTTTTCTGAATATATGCAATTGCTCTCCATATAATTTTTTCCTCTCCAACTCCTCAACAGCTATAGCCTACAAACGGAAATTGAGCTTGTAAATTTTATAACCCAGAAATAAATATTGGACAGACGCGAACCGAGCAGTGTGGGGCACGACAAAATACCAGTGACCAGTCGTGGGCGAGGTGGGCAAGGGCGTCGATCATCAAATCCGGGAGCATGCCGTACTTGGGACGCTCAAGGAAGCTCGCAGTTGTGGATTCGAGGAAGACCAGGTCTGAGCCTCTGCCTCCGCCGACGGGAATGAAGGAGAGCCGAAGAGCAGAGGGTTCATGACGCAGTCGATGTCCTCCTCCAACCTGAGCTTCAGCACGCTCGCCGCCTCCACGGGGTCAATGAGGGGCCTCAGAGCAGCGTGCTAGCTGGGGTCGCCGGGGGCCGCCGATGAGCTGGGCGGAGCGAGCCGACATGCCCCCACCTGACCGATTGCGGCGATGAGCGGAACATCCATGGCGCCGCACTGTATTTCCTGGGCCAGCTAACGCGGCGGCCCGGACAGCCTCAGTCGCCTCCACATCTTGGAGCTGGAAGAAGGGGTGGCCGGCGGTGCGGTCGATTCGTCGTGGAAGACGAAGGCCCGGACAACCTCAGTCGCCGCCACCGCGCGAACGGTGGCAGGGCGCACGCGGCGGCCCGACCTCAGTCGCCGCCCACGGTGCAGACTTCTGACGGAGGTGTGGTCGAATCGGCGGAGGCGTCGGCGGCGACGAAGCTGAGGCAGTTGCGCTGAGGCGAGGCATGGGTTGGGCTCTACAGTTTCCTTTTTTCTTTTCCATTTGTTTTTTAAAAGATAGATATCGGTTTGAGACGAAGCAAGTCAGAACCTGATTTGTCTCCTCGTTAGAGGAGCCAGTTTCGGCTGTGTATCCATCCAGCGCAAATACACACATTGACGAGAGAGAGGTAGTTTGTGTGTATTTGCATCTTGTCGTCAGGGTAGTCTGTGTGTATTTGTGTTTTAAAATCTTAATTTAAAACCATTATTTGATAATTTGTGAAATACAAAATTTATCATAAAAAATATCATGAAATTTTAGATAATAAGTATTTTGTCTAACATTCTGGGTAGATACATCTCACTCGGTATCATGACTACTTAAAACTTAGTTTACTAGACTCGACATCAACATCGCTGGACTCCAGCATGTGAAGGAACGAACTACAAATGCAACACAGCGGAGGTTTTAATTCTAACGAAAATCACGCGCCTAAAAATCAAGGCTGTGACCAAATTGCGTACCTAGATTCATCAGGCACGGGCCACCGTCGAAGAGAGTAACATAGCGGGTGGGGACTTAGAGGAATTGCACGACGGAGGGCGCGGTGGGATGGCTGCCTTCCGTTTCTGCTTTGCCGCGGCGGCGGGCCGTCCTGTCTTTGATTTCCGTAGCACCGGGGCAGCCTTGGCCATTCACGGGATAAGTTGGCGCATTATGTTTGTTTGTCTAAAAGAAAGAAATTTTTAAAAGTTAGCTTTCAATAACCAGTCACGGTGAATCTAAAAAATTTAATATTTCACTAATTTTGAAATAACAGAAAATAAAAAAGGTCGCGTGCTAAAAAATGCTCACTCGTAACAAAAATAAATCGTGCATTAGAAAAAATGTTCATGTTGTCCAACAGTTATTCACGGACATTCAAAAAAATGGTCATTATTTTACAAAAAATGTTCTATGTCCGAAAAAGGTTCACCAATTCCAAAAACAAGTTCATGCATTTTAAGAAATGCATGTGTGTTGTAAATTATATATGTGCATTGAGAAATAAAATTTAAAGACCCGTGGTAACGACAGGCATTTGTACTAGTAGTAAAAATCTCTTACGTGCCATGATTTGGTTGGACAAATGACTAAGCAAACAATGCCTAAAACTCTATGGTTTCAGCATATGGGTTCAACTTTTATATTATTAATAACTAATAACTAATATCGGGAGCGTTAGGTTCCTCCGGTGCACCACTCTGCCATCTCTGCAGCTCGTGCACAACCCACTTGCAGATTGGTTTCCCCAGTCACTGGACACACAGCGAAGAGGCAGAAAATGAAATTACTGGCCAGGCTTGCACCTGACCATGGTTCAGATCGACTCGGGCGGCTCTAGATGGATAGTTCTGGATCTCAAAAAGAAAAGATGGATAACTTTGCAGACCAGAGTTCTCGATTGGGTAGCAGCTGCTTCTGTTCCGTTGCTCCATGCTGTACTGTACTTGTAACATTGGGTAATCCCACCTCCAATAATACTACCACCATCCCAAGGCTTAAGAACATCTCCAACCGCGCGATCCAAACGGACGCGCTGGGCCGTTCGTTTTGGGCCGTTTAGGTGGCCGAACGGACACCCGGACAGCGGTCCGCGTCCGCGTGTCCGTTTGGGTCGCACGCTGCGCCCAACGCGCGGACGCACCGCATATGTAATTAAAATAACAAAAATAAAAATAAAAAAGGAAAACAGCCAAAAATAACATTAAAGTAGTGGTTAATTAAACTTAGCCCTATTTTGGGCAATTTTTACACAAAAGAAAGCCCTATATGGGCTTTAAACTAAAAAAAACCCTAGACAGGGTTTGCGAGCACGGTGGCCGCCGGCGGTACTACTCCCGGTAGTACTCGTCATCGTCGGCGTCGATGACGACGACGCCCCCGGCGGCGACGCGGCTGTTCCGGCTCGACACGCCGGAGGGCACCGGCGACTCCGGCCGGGGCTCCCACTCGCGCCCTTTCCCGGGGGAGTGCGGGTTCGGCGGGCTCGCCTGCTGCGCGGCCGTGCCCTCCGCACGGACTCCTGCCGGAGCTGCTCCGCTGCCGGCTGCGTGGCCGGGCGCTCCTCATCCGCCGGGCGTGCGGCCCGGCGCTCCTCCTCCTCCCGGAGCGCCGCCGACGCGTAGCCTCCTCCGACGGCGCGCGCCGGCTCGAGGAAGGCCCACGCCTCCGCCCAGGCGTCCTCCTCGGGCCTTCACGGCCGCCTCCTCCGCGCGCGGAGCGCGCGGCGCCTCGGCGAGGTGCGGCCATTTGGCCGGCTCGTCGAGGTCCTGCTGCTCGCGGGACGCCGCGAGCGCCGCTGCGGCCTCCGTGTCGTTCTCCTCCTCCTGGGGCTGCGGCTGCGGCTGGGGCTGGGGCGCGGGCTCGTTGATGTAGAGGCTGCCGGGGCGGCGGCCAGCCCGCCTAGCAGGTGTGCCTGGCTGCGCGCGAGGCCGCGCCGTCGCGGATGTGAAGCATGTGCGCCGGCGCGCATCGTGCTCCACCTCGAACCACAAGTCCCAGTTGGGAATTGCGTCGCCGTACGCGGGGTCCTGGCTGGAGGTCCGCCGGCGGTGCCGGCGCGGCGCCTCGGGGTCTCGGCGTAGCGGGCGCGGCCGGAGCCCGGGATGGGCGGCACCGGAACCCGATCCGGGCTCGGGTGCCAGCCGTGGGGAGGTGCACGTCCCCCACGGCATTGGGACGCCGGCGTCCCGGAACATCTGCGCCACCGCTACGGTGACGTAGATCCGCTCGCGTACGGGAGCGCCGGCGGCCCCATTGTGAGCGCCGGCGGCGCGACTTGCCGGCTGCTGCCGGCCTCGTGGTCGTTGGCGGACGGCTCGAACTCGCGCTTCGGGGCCATGGCGGCGCGAAAGCTTCCGAGCTCGCGCGTGCGGCCGGAGTGGAAAGTGGGGACCGGATAGGGACGGTCCCTTCCCCGATCCACATTTAATAGGGCTGGGGCACCGACCGTGTGGCCAGCCACGCGGACAGGGCGGACACGCGAGGACGCCGCGTGCCATCCGCGACCACGCAAACCCGGCCCAGATTTGGGCCGGGTTTCGCGTCGTTCGGACGCCGCGACCGTCCGCTTTTGCGGTGCGTCTCCGCGTTGGGCCGGGTTTTTGTCCGGCTGGACCCATCCGGACGCGCGGGCGCGGGATGGGTCGCCCCGTTGGAGATGCCCTAAAGGCCTTTTTTTAGAAAGTCAAACTACGTTAAGTTTCTAGTTTCTAAGTTTTATAAAAAAATATTAACATGAAAAGTACAAAATCAATATCATTAGATAGATAATGAAATATATTTTCATACGGTATGTACAAAATATTATATTTATTCATAAATTTTTCTAAAAGTTTAGCTAAACTTTACTTCGTTTGATTTTCTAAAAAAATATAGTCTTAAGTCTTAGGATGGAGGTAGTAGAGTTTTATGAGCTGTGACCCTTTTCTTGTAAGTGAGGTTGTTGTTGACGCTCGTTTCTATCTTTATGAAAACGGAAAACTGAAGGGCATTCTTTTCATAATTAAACATATCACAAGACATGTACTCCCTCCGTGCATCAATATAAGATGTTGTAGATACTTTTAAAGTAGACTAATATACAAGCTAAAATAAGTGAATCTACATAGCGCTAAAAATAGACTAGATAGAAACTAAATATCTATCTTATGCTGATCTGCAAAAAAGAGTATCAGCCAGAACACGCTGGTTCGAGAACCAGGCAACCAGCACGGAGGGTTGCTATAGGACGCACGACTCGCCTGAGTTAGGGAGGAAGGTACGTTGCACTGGGTCTTTGCAAAAACTGAACAAGGAAATTCACTGGAACACTAAGGTGTCTTCGGCTTGTGCGGATGCTCGCCGACGGCGAGGAGCAGTAGCGCGGACGGTTCACCGGAGTTGGCAAAGGAGATTTCGGTTATGTTGATGGAGGCGTCAGCAGCCAGCACGGGATATGGTCGGGACTCTGGATGTGGGTGCTGCCGTGCTGGAGTATTTCCTAACTGCCCAG
>NC_061514.1:319627000-319663168 GCF_022539505.1 Lolium rigidum
CTTCTCTTTATCGTCAGCCCTTCGTCTAAAGTTACTTTGCTTAGCTCATCCTTGTCTTCTAGCTCCGGAGAGAATCTTTGACCAGTCCTGCCGACAGGCTCTCCTTTCCGGTATCTTCTTTACCGGGTTCCGGTATACCCCTCTTGGGGATACCGGCTTAGCTCCACTTAGCTAAACTCTTATCCTTAGGTTCCGGTACGAACATTAAACCGGTATCTTGATGGCATAAGCCATCCGGTTTGGCATGCCTTTGGCATACCGGGGGTCATCCCCCAACATTAGTCCCCGAAGCTGGTATAGTCTGGCGGATCCTATCCAACAGACCATGCCAGGTTCTTTCTTTTTAGGATACCGGTTTAATCTATCCGGTTTTAGGCTTGGATCCGGCATCTTTGCTCAGATCATCGCTATCTCTTCTTCTTAAGGTGTTATCCGGCATCTTATCTTCCGGCATCTTAGTCATTTAATACTTCCTCGGCGACGTCGAGAATATCTCGGGCCCCGCGCCTGTCAGAGACATGCGCACTGTGACTGACGCGCCTGTGTCAGGGGTCACTTCCCTTCGACTCCCGCGCGCTCATTTAATGCATCGCAGCTGATCCCACTACCTCTTCGGGATCCCGTGTGCGCCTCCGTGTGGCTCCGTATTTCTCGCGTGTATTCCCTCGCCACGTGGCGGCCCAAGGCGCGAACCGTCGTGGGCCGCGAGGCGAACCGCCGCGGCCCAGCGGTTTCCTGCCCACCTTCTCTCTTCTTTATAAACAGAACCGCCCCTTCTTCTTCGTCTTCTTCGCATTCTCCACTTCCTCGCGCACAGAGCTTCACGCCTTTGCGCCTCCGCCGCTCTCCGTCCGCCGTCGCTCCTTCAAGCTCCGGCGCTCGGCGAACTCACGCCCTGCCTCCGCCGGACTTCGCTGTGCGGAGATCTTTGGCAGCAACTTCATCGCTCCCGCCGCATTTGGGCTTCTTCGCGAGCTTCTCCGCCTCGCCGTCGACGGTGCTCCCCGGCGACCGCAGGTCCGCTCCGCCGCCAGCCAACACTTCCCTCAGCGACTCCGCCGCTTAAGGTTGGTACCAATCTCGCTTCACTCGTCCTCTGCTTGCTTTCCAGATCTTGGGTCTTTAGTGTTCTTATTTCCTCTTTTTCTTTGGTTTTCTTCTTACTCGTAGATCTTCACGCGGGGTCCAAGTCTGGGATTCTTGTTTTTTCGTCTCTCCTTGCAATGTCTGGCGAGGAGTCCTCCTCTGCATCTTCTTCTTCCCTTTCTCTCAAGCGCCGTAGACCATCTCCCGGCGAATCCACGGCTTCAGATCCGATGGAGACCGATTCCGGCAATCAGCAGGAATCCGGTAGCCATCAAGAGTCCGGTGGCCACCTAGAATCCGGTAGCTTTAGCCAAGCTTCCGGTAGCGCAACCTCTAGCAGCTCCAGCCAATCTTCCGGCGAGGAGCCTTCCCCAATCACCCGCGGAGCCTGGATGGGTTCCAGTGTTACCCAATTCGAGATCGACTGGTTATACCGGTCTCGACGGATTCCGGAAGGAGTTTCTTGCCGGATTCCGGACGGCGAAATCGAACCGGATCCTGAAGATGACGAATACGTTGTCTTTCTTGCTCACTTTGAGCGTGGCTTCGGCCTTCCTGCCTCCCCTTTTTTCCGCTCCTTTTTAGATTTTTACAAACTCCAACCTCACCACCTTCCTGGCAACGCCATCTTCTACCTCTCCTGCTACGCCACCTTCATGGAGGCCTATATCGGCATTCGTCCCACTCGTGAGACGTTTGCCCGCTTCTTTGCTCTTCGGATCAATTCCGTTCAGGGCAAGGATATTCCTAAACCCAAGCCCCCCGTTCAGTGCGGGTCTTGCATTATCGGCTCCCGTCAAGGGAGCCCCTTTTTTAAGTTTTCCGGCCTCGAATCTTGCCGGTTGTGGCAAGGGACTTTCTTCTACGTGAAGAATACCGGCCGCGCCGACCTCATCGATCTTCCTCCCTTCGAAGCGGGGCCCCCCAGCAGGACCAACTGGAGCTACAACCCGAAATCTGACCACGCTGAAACCAGCCGGGTGGTACGCTTCTTGACCTCTTTGAAGAAGGAGACCAAGATCTGCTCGGATGATATCATCCGCACTTTCATTTCGCGCCGGGTGCTTCCTCTAAAGCGCCGCGCACATAGGATGAGCGAGATGTATGGCCCAAGCGATCCTACCAAGATCACAGGCCGTCCTCTTAGCAAAAGGGATGTTGTTCGCAAGGCTAAGCAGATTTGTCAAACTGCTATGCCCTCTGATTGGGAATGGGGCCTCCTTCCCCTCAGCACTGATAATCCTCCGACCCAAGAAGTAAGGGATTATGCGACTGGGGTTGTTTTTGACCGGTAGCTTTCTGCTCTTGCTAATCTTACTTTTTCTTGTTTCAGGCCAAGGACCGCTTCCCCCTCATCGAAGCAGAGCGGCGTGGACCTTGCCAGCCTCGCGCCCTCGACTCCTTTGATCCGGATCCCTACATTTTCTGGAAGGACTTGAAGATGGGCAAGACTCCGGCAGCGCACCTTGGCCGGTCTCCGCCAAAGCCAACCGGGTCCGCTGACGACTTGACCACGCTCGAGGTATTTTCTTTTCCGGTTTCTTTTACCTTCCGTTACCGCTTTCCTGTGAATTGCTTCTTAGCCAAACTTAATTCATAGATCCATGAGCGCGTGCCGCCCCTGCGCGCCGAGGCCGGCTCCGAGTTCGTGGACAAGCTCATGGCCCAGGGCCAAAAGAACAAGCAGCCGGCATCTGATGCCGGTGCCAGCCAGGCCCGCCCCTCCAAGCGCTTCCGGACCGAGCCCCTGGGGGAGAAGCAGGTGGGCATGCGTCGCTACGGGCGCAAGGCGATGCCAACCTCTTCCGGGTAAGTTACTCTTTTTCCGGCTTGCCTCTTTTTTCGCCAAGTTCTTTTTCCGGTTGCTTTTTCCAACTGTTTTCCTTTCTTTTTCTCAGCCCCGCGCTCAAGCTTGGCCCAAGGCCATCGGGCTCTGAAGATTCCGCAAGGACTTCAACCCCTCCTCCTCGCTCAAGCCCGGCACCACCTGGTGCCGGCAACATCTCTGCCTCCCTCTCGGGGGGCACAACAAATTCGGGGCGTGCGGCCCCTTCATCATCAGATCACCGCACGGAGGAGGATCCTTCCTTCCCTCCAGAGACCCAGGATACCGGCGCCAGCAACATCGGCGCCGGCGAAGAAGAAGCTGCCGGGCGGGCGGAGCCTCCAGCTCCTCCCGTCCTTGAAAAGACAACAACTTCCGTGCCGGAATCTTCCGCGCCGGAAGGCTCCAAACCGGGTGATGCGCCCAGCGCTCCTCCGTCTCCACGCTCCCTCCTGATGCCGCCGCCAGGTGCTCCTCGCGCCAAGCCCCTCGGGGCCGCTTCTACCGCGGCGCCGCCCAAGACCTCCAAGCTGATCAAGGGGAAGGCGACGGCCTCCAGCGCCCCTTCCGGCGGCCAGCAGCCCTTGGTGCTGCACGTCGCCAAGGCCGCCAAAGATGCCGCTACGAAGGCCACCGGCCTTCTTGGCCGCATCACAGAGTTTAAGCGCCAAGGCCGCGACCTGGGGCACCTTCTGCCCTATGCCCAAAGGTGGAACGCCGCGGACATGACTCCGGCGACCCGCGGCCTGGGCAAGGACAGGCTGCCGGCACCTGACCCTGTCGGGAACCGGTCTTCCGAGGAGCACTTTATGCGGCTTCGCAGCCGCCGTTAAAGAGCTTGACAGCGCGTGGTACGACTCCACGAACAATCTGATGGTATGTTTTGCTAACTTGTCTCAATCTTAACCGGTTTCTTCGTTTTCGGCTTTGTTTTATCTTTTCTTTAGTTTCATGCCGGTTTCTCTCTTGTCTATCTTCCCAGTCCCCGAGTTTTGTGGTGAGAGCGCAGCTCTTAGCGCGAAACTTAACTTAAAAATTTAGCGTGAAACCGGCACTGCCAGTCCCCGCGTTTCGGCTTAAATACCCTCTTCTTAGCACACAATTTACCTTAGAAGCGCGCAAAACCGGCACTGCCAGTCCCCGAGTTTCGGGTTAAGAACTTTGTTCTTAGCGCAAAACTTACCTTAAAACGCGCAAAACCGGCACTGCCAGTCCCCGAGTTTCGGGTTAAGAACCTTGTTCTTAGCGCAAAACTTAGCTTAAAACGCGCAAAACCGGCACTGCCAGTCCCCGAGTTTCGGGTTAAGAACCTTGTTCTTAGCGCAAAACTTAGCTTAAAACGCGCAAAACCGGCACTGCCAGTCCCCGAGTTTCGGGTTAAGAACCTTGTTCTTAGCGCAAAACTTAGCTTAAAACGCGCAAAACCGGCACTGCCAGTCCCCGAGTTTCGGGTTAAGAACCTTGTTCTTAGCGCAAAACTTAGCTTAAAAACTTAGCGCAAAACCGGCACTCGCCGCTCCCGAGTTTCGGGTTAAGAACCTTGTTCTTAGCGCAAAACTTTACTAACCTCTTTTTCTTGAACAGCTCACGGCTGACGCTCGGAAGGCCCTCTTCGAGGAGCTTCTGTGGGAGCATCGGGAGCTCGCTGAGGCACACGACAAGTGCCAAGGTAAATTTTTGTGTTGCCGGCATCTTCCTTACCGGAAACTTTTCCCTCTCTAACATTCTTAATTTCTGCTTAACAGTGATCCCGGAAGCTTCCATCGATGCTCTCAAGGAGCAGCTGGCCACCGCCCAACGTACGATTCTCTCCTTTTTCCTTCAAACTTGGTTTCTTTTCCACTTTTACTAGTATAACCTTATTAACACTTTCTTTTCCGGTTACAGGGGAGAAGGACCAGCTCATCCGGCAGCATAAGGAGGAGCTGGACGCCCTCAAGACCAGCCACCGGGAGCTCAAGACCCAGCTCATCCAACTGGGGCTTGACCATGCCAAGGCCTTCGAAGCCGCTGCAGCCGACGCAGCGGCCAAGATGGAGGAGGCATCGGAGGACGCCGGCAACGCCAACGTGGTGCCGCCTGGCTGAGCCGGAGGAGGCGGCCAAGGCCCGGAAGGCTGCCGAGGAGAAGGCCGCGCGGCTGGAGGAGGAGCATAAGGAATGCGATCAGCTGATCCTGCAGACCGACACCCTCGCCCACCGTAAGTTCTTTTATTTTACACTTTAACTACTGCATATGAGCCTTTTTTCCTCCGACCCCATTTTCTTCCCGTTATCTTTCCTTCCGGTCTCTTTTTCTTCCGGACTCTTTTCTTTCCGGTCTCTTTTCTTTCCGGTCTCTCTTCCTTGACCTTTTTCTTTCTTTACACAGGCCTCTTTCCGGACTCCCAGGGGTACGCTGTCAAGAAGGTGGACGCGCGCCGCAAGGACCAAGGCCGAGCGGATCTTAACGTGCCATGGACGCCCAACGACCATCTGGTCGCGCTTAACGCGCGGGTGTCCCATATGCGCGCCATAGACCGCAATTTATCGGACATCCCTGATGTAGCTACCCAGCTCTTCAGGACCTTATGGCCTCGGCGAAGAGGTGCCGGACACCTTCTCCCTCATCAGCGATCGTCTTAAGGGTGGCGGCAGGAGGATCCGCGAGTGGCAGGTGCTCGCTGCCCGCGCTGGCGCGGACTCCGCCCTCCGCGTTGCCTGCTCCTGGTACCCGGAGCTCGATCTGGACGCCCTCACCGGCGTGCGTGAAGACGCAGAAACCGATCTGGACCCGATCCTCTCCGCTAAGCGGCAGGATCGCGCGTACCGCATTGCGGAGTATGCCGATATGCGCACCTTCATCCCTCCCCCTCCTGGCGTCAAGGACTATCTCGACGAGGAGGAGGATGAAGCCGAAGAGGAGCTCTTGGACGACGCTGATGCCGGCGATGCTCCTCCGGAAGCCCCCGCTGCGTGATGATTCTCTGTGACATGTGTGCCTGCTGTGTTGGTCCTGTTTACTTTGAAACAATGTTCGTTAAATTCTGCCCCGGAATGCCGGGGTCTATGATGTAAGACTTTAAACCTGCTTTTGGTTGTGGTACAACATTTTCTGCCGGTAAGTTATACCGGTAGCTAATTATCTTAAGTTTGCTTTAGCACATTTGCTTTTGGTTCTGCTTTTATCCTGCACTGCAAAGATTTCCCAATTGTTTCCGCATCCAATTTGATGCATACTTGGTTCTTTTGCCTTGGCTCTCTCTGCCTTCTCTCGGGCGTTCTTTGGCGTATGAGCACAAGGTTCTTTCACCAAACAAACATCTTCTTGAACTTAGAAATAACTTTGAAATTTTGCAAAGAACCGGTTTAACCGGGGTTAGTTAAATTTTCCGGATTGTTCTTTCCTCGCTTTCCCTTCTTGCAGTTCATGTGCTTATCCCCTACCGGTTTATCTTGCTTGCCATGAAGCCGGTTTGCGGACAGCAGCAGAGTCGAAGACTCCGGTAGGATTTAGCACACTACTAAACCGGAAAGATAAAACATTCAATAAGCAACCGGTAAACTGAAAAAATAGACAAGTTACATGCAATCTTATTGGGGTAGTCCCCGAGACTCATTCAATGTTCCGGCATCTTTTATTCATAGCATATAAGGTACAAAAAAGGAACTTCTTACACCACCACTTCAAGAGTAGAAAGGACGCAACAGAGCTATGTTCCATGGACGCTTGCTCTCCTCTCCGGACTTGTCCGCCTTTCCTTCTTTCCACTCCTGTGCGTCAATTAGGTAGTATGCATCATTGTGAAGCACCTTGCTTACAATGAAGGGACCTTCCCAAGGTGGCAAGAGCTTATGCCGGCCTTCGGTGCGCTGCACTAGGCGAAGCACAAGATCTCCTTCCCGGAAAACTCTTGGATTGACTTTCCGGTCATGATAGCGTCCGAGGTTTTGTCTGGTAAATGGCTGTTCTTGCCAAAGCTAGCTCTCTTGCTTCTTCTAGCAAGTCCACATCATTTTCTCTGGCCTCTTTGACCTCTTGCTCAGTATAGAGCTGTACTCTTGGTGAATCATGGATGATGTCGGTTGGTATGACCGCTTCTGCTCCATAGACCATGAAGAACGGAGTGTATCCGGTAGACCGGTTTGGGGTTGTTCTTATACTCCACAGCACTGATGGTATCTCATCAAGCCAACACCCCGGTGCTTTTTCCACTGCATCAATGAGTCTGGGTTTGATACCGGAGAGTACCAAAGCATTCATCCTTTCCACCTGGCCGTTGCCTTGTGGGTGTGCTACCGAGCACAAATCCAACCGGATATTCTTATCCTCACAGAACCTTTTGAACTCACCTTGAGCAAAGTTGGTTCCATTGTCAGTGATGATGCTGTGCGGGTATCCATACCGCAAGATGACATCTTTCAAGAATTTCACAGCTGTATGCCCATCACACTTTGCGATAGGTTTTACTTCTAGCCATTTGGTGAACTTATCCACCATGACCAAGATGTGAGTCATGCTGCTCCTTGCAGTTTTGAATGGGCCAACCATGTCAAGGCACCAAACAGCAAACGGCCATGTTAGCGGTATTGTCTTTAAACCGGACGCTGGGGTATGATTTTGCTTGGCGTACCTCTGGCACCCGTTGCATTTTCTTACCAAATCCTCAGCGTTCTCCAAAGCAGTGGGCCAGTAAAACCCATGCCGAAACACTTTTGCTACCAGCGCCCTTGATGAGGCATGATGCCCACATTCTCCTTGGTGAATTTCCTCAAGCATCTCTTTCCCTTCTTCCGGTTCCACACATCTTTGAAGGACACCGGTAACGCTTCTCTTGTACACCTCACCATTGATGAATGTGTAAGCTTTGGACCTTCTTTGTATCCTCCTTGACTCATTTTCATCAGCCGGCAAGGTGCCGTTGATTAGGAATTCCTTAATAGGTTTAGCCCATGACGGTATCTCTCGAACCAAAAACACCGGTGCATCTATCTCCATGCTATCCACCAGCATCATTTCTTCCGGTATGGGTACGGCAGTCCCCGAGCTTGCCGGAACAGTCCCCGAGCTTGCCGGAGCAGTCCCCGGGTTCCCTTCATCGATATCCATGGGCACCACGTGTGACTCCGGTACAAAAATTGATTCCGACTCTGGACTTGGCTTGATTGATGGTACTCTCAGGTGTGCCAAAGCTATTCCGGGAGGAATTTCTTGTCGGGATGAGCCTATCTTGGACAAAGCATCCGCAGCTTCATTTTCTGCACGCGGTACATGGTGAAACTCACAACCTTCGAAGAATCCGGCAATCTTTTGCACGTGAAACCGGTACGAGGCCATGTTGGCATCTTTTGCATCCCAATCTCCGGAACACTGCTGTACCACAAGATCTGAATCTCCATAGCAAATGATCCGGTGCGCACCGATTTCTTTTGCGACCTTAAGCCCATGGATCAAAGCTTCATATTCAGCGACATTGTTCGATGCCCTGAAATGTACTTGCAAAACATACCGGAGGTGGTCTCCTTTTGGTGAAGTAAGCACCACACCGGCACCTAGACCCTCCTTGAGCTTGGATCCATCAAAGTGCATTTTCCGAGTACTCTATCTTCGATCCGGCGGTTTGTATTGCATCTCCGCCCAATCAACAAGGAAATCAGCCAAAGCCTGTGACTTTATGGCATCTCTTCTTTCATACACCGGCACGTATGGTGATATCCGGATCGCCCATTTTGCAATCCGGCCGCTGGCGTCTTTGTTGCACATGATGTCAGAGATGGGTGCTTCACTCACCACCTTCATAGGATGTTCCTCGAAGTAGTGCTTGAGCTTTGTGGCGGCCATAAACACGCCATAGGTCATTTTCTGGAAGTGCGGGTAGTTTTGCTTTGAGAGGGAGAGCACCTCGCTCAGGTAGTATACCGGCCTCTGGACGGTTTTTCCTTCCTCTTCTCTTTCTACTACCACAACAACACTCACGACCCGGTTGGTTGCTGCTATGTATAACAACATCGGTTCTCTTTCCAACGGCGAAGCCAATATTGGCGCGGTAGCTAACATCGTTTTCAGCTCCTTGAATGCTGCGTCTGCCTGAGGGGTCCGAGACGAACTTATCGGATTTTCTCATTAAGGCATACAACGGCAAGGCCTTTTCTCCCAACCTGCTTATGAACCGGCTTAGCGATGCTAAGCTTCCGGTAAACTTTTGTATGTCCTTCAGATCCTGTGGTATTGTCATTCTTTCGATTGCCCTAATCTTAACCGGATTGACCTCAATGCCTCGGCTTGAGACGAGGAAACCCAGCAGCTTGCCGGCAGGAACACCGAAGGTACATTTTGCCGGATTGAGTTTCATCCGGAACCTTCTTAGGTTATCAAACGTTTGCCGGAGATCATCGATCAGGGTATCTTTTACCTTAGTTTTTATCACGATGTCATCCACAT
Source organism: Lolium rigidum (assembly GCF_022539505.1). Taxonomy (NCBI): domain Eukaryota; kingdom Viridiplantae; phylum Streptophyta; class Magnoliopsida; order Poales; family Poaceae; genus Lolium; species Lolium rigidum. The sequence goes on from NC_061514.1 coordinate 319,636,332, forward strand.
ACACCTGCACATTCTTTCCGATTTGATCAAACAAGCATTTTTGCATACAGCGCTGGTACGTTGCACCAGCGTTGCGCAAACCAAAAGGCATAGTGATATAGCAGTAAGCCCCGTGCGGGGTAATGAACGCAGTTTTTATTTGATCTTCCTTTTTCAAGGGAATCTGGTGGAAACCGGAATAGGCATCCAGGAAGGACAACAACTCACACCCAGCGGTTGAATCAATCACTTGATCGATTCGTGGCAAAGGGAAAGGATCTCTTGGGCAAGCCTTGTTCAGGTTGGTGTAGTCGATGCACATGCGCCACACCTTCGGAGCTTTTGCCTCCGGGTTCTCATCTTTCTTCTTTTCAACCATCACCGGATTGGCCAGCCACTCCGTGTGCGTGACCTCCACAATGAATTTGGCAACAAGCAGTTTGGTTACCTCTTCTCCTATGATCTTTCTTCTATCTTCAGCGAACCGGCGCAAGGGTTGTCGCACCGGCTTGGCATCTTTCCGAACGTTCAAGGAGTGCTCAGCCAGCTCCCTCGGAACACCTACCAAATCTTCGGTTGACCAGGCAAAGATATTCCGATTCTCACGGAGGAAGCTGACGAGCGCGCTTTCCTATGCTTGATCGAGGCCGGCACCGATACGAACGGTGCGCTCTGGGTAAGCCGGATCCAGCACAATGTCCTTTGTTTCCTTTGACGGTTTGAACGCCGGAGCGCTCAGACTTGCACTCATTGCCGCTAAGCTCAACTGTGAGGATTGAGCCAGCGCAACAGCTGTTTGCATCCTTTTCTTTTCCTCCGCGATCACCAGCGATTCCGCTAGGTTCGATCCGGCAGACGCTGTTTCCAGCGAGACCTTGTAGTTTCCCACCACAGTCAGAGGTCCACGAGGTGCCGGCATCTTCATCTTGAGATACGCCGTGTGGGTCGAGGCCATGAAGGCCGCCAGCGCCGGTCTCCCCAGCAAAGCATGGTACGGACTATCTAAGTCCACCACCTCAAACTCCAGGTTCTCAACCCGGCAATTGTCACGTCCTCCAAACGACACGTCCACCCGGACTTTTCCAACCGGTGCGCAGGACAAACCCGGAACGATCCCGTGGAACGTTGTGCGCGTTGGCTGAAGCATGTTTTCCGTTATGCCCAGCGTATGCATGGTGTGCTTGTACATGATGTTGATGCTGCTGCCATTGTCTATCAGCACCTTGCTGAACTTCACTCGAGTTTGCGGCCCTTTCATGATTGGGTCCACAACAAGAGCATATCCGCCCGGATTCGGCATGATTTTGGGGTGATCCTTGATCGACCAAGCAATTTCCTGGTTGGACCACTGCATGTATTTGGGCACTGCCGGCATCACAGCATTTACTTCCATGGAGCGGCGATGCATACTTTGCCTGTCTGTCGGCTCAGTGACAAAAACAACACAGCACAGATGCGGGTCTTCGTAAACATTCCGGCCTAAAGGTGCCGGTGGAGGTGGTTGGTTATCATCTTGCTCCACCCGGTTAACTTGCTGGTACTGCTGCCGGTTTGGCTGCACTGGTAAAGCGTTTGGCCCGGTAAGCGGCGGTGGTGGCGGTAGCTGTTGCTGCCGCGGCATGTCCGGTGGTGGCATCATTGCATTGCCTCCTCGCCCTTGGGCATCTTTTACCGCCCCTTTTCCATCAAGTACTTGGTCCAGGTACAATCCTTCGTCAGATGGTTTGACGGATGTGCTGGATTCGGTGTGTGCCACCGGCATGGTTGGTCCATGGCAGCTTCCATGGTGTATTTTGCGGGTTCTTGCCAGTTTCTTTTCTGGACCCAGGGTTTCTTTTCCACCCACTGTTTCTTTGGACCCGCCCATGGCTGCGATCCGGTTCTTTGCCTCTGGCTGCCGCTGGCATCAGAGTTTTCCTGCACAGCAGCAACTTGCTGCGAGCCATACCTTCGATCCGGGAAATCTTCCCTCCTCTTGTTGTTCCGGTTGTCCCGGTGTTGCTCTTGGCGTAGCTGTTCCGGTTCAGGTTGCACTGCCGGCTGCGTTGGGTCTCCCAACGCATAGTTATCCGCCACACGTATCATCTCTGCCAACGTTGTCGGCATGTTCCGCTGCAGCTTTTGCCACAACGGCGAACCTCTTTTGCACCCACTGCTAAACCAAGCAATGGCCTGTGCCTCGATTACCCCTTCACAAGAGTTCCTTGTGGTGTTCCACCGGGCCAGATAATCCCGGTCTGTTTCGTTCGGGCGTTGCACACACAGAGCAAGTTGCTGCGGCCTGTTTGGCCTTTGATAGGTGCTGCTGAAATTGCTCACAAAAGCCTCCTCAAAATCCAGCCAGCCATTTATGCTTCCTGCCGGCAAGTTGTTTAGCCAGATTCTTGCCGGTCCAACCAGAAACGATGGTATGATCCTCACGGCCCAACGCCGGTTTCCTCCTCCTGCTACGGTTCCTCCACCGCCTGCGACGTATACCGCGGTCACGTAATCCGCGAGCCAATCTTCCGGCTTCGTAGTGCCATCGTATGTTTTTGTGTCACGGGGCAACGTGAAGTTGCGAACTGGTGGTTTTTCTCTCATGATTCTTGGGCCAAAGCACTTTGGACCTGGAGGACCTTCCTCCTCGATCATTTCTGACAAGTACACTCTATCCAGACGGTGCCTCGCATCCCGTTCCGGTAGGTATCTCTCTCCCAAGCGTTCCCCCAACGGGTTCCGGTATGCTGCCGGTCTGTTAGAATCGGCTTCATCGTAACGTTCTGGTGCCGCGGCCCTTGCCTGCCGGTACCTTGGTGGAGGCATCTCCTCCTCATCATCATCATACGCTGCCCTTGCAGCCGGATAGTTTTGCCCGGTTTCATGTCTACCGGCATGATTGTTTCCGGCATAGCCTTCCTTGGCGTAGCCTCGTTCTGCCCCTTGGCTTTTTCTACCGGCATCGTGTTGCCCGGCTTTTTGTTTACCGGCAAGGACCGGATCATACACAGTCATCTGCCGTGCGTTCACTTCTTTTTCTTTTCTTCCGTCCGGATGGGGGGACGAGGCCTGCCCATGGGACTTGCTTCCGGCATTCTTTGTTGAACGCGCGGATTTCGAGGCTATAGCCTTGTTCAGCTTAGCCAGCTGCTCAGCGTTCTGCTGCTCTACAGTATCTAGCAGCTCTCTACACGCTCTTGTTGCTTTGCCGAGCCTCTCCGGTAAGCGAGTCACACGGATCTACGGCAGCCTTAGCAGCTTTTATGGTTTTATCCGGACTGCTGTACTTAGGTTTCTCTACAATGCTAACAGATGCGGAGGTACTTTTGCCGGTAAGAACTTCCTTACGCAAATCCCGATCTAGATTGCGAGCCTTAAGCCGGTTTTCCGGTATCCTAGCAGCATGAGCGCTAACGGAAGCAAAGCCATGGGCAGCGTTATACTCACGTACGGTTAGGTTCAGCTCGCGCTGCGCCTTGACGACGTCTTTGCCGCTCTCGAGTATCCTCAGGCGCTGCGCCTCCAGCTCCGCCTGAGCCGCTGCCGGGTCGATGTTCTGCGCGATGGGGGTTGCCAGCGCGTTCATCGCCGTTTGGAGAGGCGTTGCCGGTGGCGCGGAAGATGCTCCCGCCGCGCCTGCGTCGCGCTCCAGCGGTGGCTTAGCCGCACGGGTCGAAACCGCGCGACCAGCACCTTCAGCCGCAACCTCCTTTCCTGCACCAGCCACACCGGTCATCATTACCTCGACGCTGCCGGGGGCGCGACCAGCACAGAGCCATCTTGGCGGGTCCGGTGCCACCAGCACCGGCGAGAGGCGCTGGCGCACAGGGACGGTGCCGAAGTAGATGCGGTGGCTGCCGAACTCGATGATGCGGCCGTTCTTGGGGAAGATGCCGCCGTTGGCGAAGCAGCCCGCGTTGTCGTTGATGAAGTCGATGGAGTAGAAGCTCTGGACGAGCGCAGACACCGTCCGCTCGCCGGCGAACTCGAGGAGGCCCGCCCGAATGTGTACTCCAGCATGCGCCACTTCATGCCCCACGGTGGGCGCCAACTGTCGTCGTGGTGAACGAGCGGATGCCATAGGATGGCTTAAGTTGGGGCCGAATGGACGTATGAGGATTCGGGGGAGGGTTTGCGATTAGATGGGAAGAACTTCCGGATGCTTTCCTCAAGAACACAACCAAAGGCCGGTATGCAAGAAGAGAGACAAGAGGAAGAACTCTTTACTAGATCGCTAGCTTCATTGATCTCAACATGGTTACAAGTTTCTCGTACACCGATCTCTCTGTGGTCTCGCGCTCGTAGGAGGCGGTACCCCTCTCCTTATATAGGGGAGAGGGTGGCTTACACTGGAAGAAACCCTAATGGCATCTTTGACTAGACAAACTACTTTACAAAGCTACTTTAATCATAGATGACACCGGAGTCCTCTTTAATCAGGGGCGCTGACGTCCTCCGGCTTCTTTGACCGTCACCCTTCTCTTTATCGTCAGCCCTTCGTCTAAAGTTACTTTGCTTAGCTCATCTTTGTCTTCTAGCTCTGGAGAGAATCTTTGACCAGTCCTGCCGACAGGCTCTCCTTTCCGGTATCTTCTTTACCGGGTTCCGGTATACCCCTCTTGGGGATACCGGCTTAGCTCCACTTAGCTAAACTCTTATCCTTAGGTTCCGGTACGAACATTAAACCGGTATCTTGATGGCACAAGCCATCCGGTTTGGCATGCCTTTGGCATACCGGGGGTTATCCCCCCAACAGTAGATTTGGAAAAGGGTTGTGCATTTCATCGCAACACGGTGGAAATTTTCGCGCCTAAATGCATGAAACGTAAGGGGGGTCGATGTTTCTCTCTCGTTGCAAATAGGGTTTAGTGTGGCGAGAGTGCAATAAACTTCGACATGATCTCTTTCGAATCTAGGGTTTTTGTGAGGGAAATTTGAAATGAAACTCAAATTTGAATCCTTATCAAACATAATATTATAAAATAATATATGTCTTGGAATTCACATATATTCTATTAATTCAAAACATAAAAATAAATAAGAATATGAGAAATGGAATTATTTGAATTTAAATAGGAGAAGAAGTAATTGAATCATAAAATACAAATTCCAAGCTCAATAAAGAAAAAATTGAGCTTTATTAATAAATATACATATTACATTGTATTTACAATATCCTTTATATAAAACAATAATAAACAAAACAATAAAAAGAAAATTACAAGAATGTGTGACGGAAATGAAATCCTAAACTAAACCTTGCTACAACCTTGATTCTTTATTTCTATATCATCCTTATATCTCAAGCAAAAAAAGGAAAGCAATAATAAAAACAAGTGGCAATGCCACTTGTCAGTAAAAAAGAGTTCACCGCAGTGATAATATCAACCCTACCTGAGCTCATCCAATGACTCATCCCCTCACCCCCAAGCAGCTTATTCACTGTGTGATTCACCACACACACACACACCCACACAACTCACTCACAGGGTGAGTAAGCACACACACGGCACACTCACGGAGCTTGCTGTCGACCAAGCAAGGGCACATCTTTGGCTATAAAGGCCAAAGTAACAGTAGCCCAATGAATCCATCGACGACCACATGGTAGAATAGCACAACCCATCACAGTTCATCCAGTTCATCACCAAACCACTACGAAATCCACACCATGGTGAAGTAGATCAAGATCAAGCCAGGAGCAGGGAGGAGCAGGACAAGATAAACAAGCAAAACCTCTACACTAACAAAAAAAATTGTCTAGGAGCTGGAGTAAGGTATATCCATACCCTGGAATAGATCTAGAGGATCTATTTCATATATAGCTTAGCTGATAGAAATGATTTTATCATCATTTCCCTCAACAAACAGAAAACTGGCATTCCAAGTAGTAATTTGAGAATGATACCAACCACAACAAATCTGTTATGATCGATCTTACACAACATATGGCATAGCAAGAATTACAAAAATAGCTAGCACCTGATCCTCTAAAATACTAACAGAACACCTAGCTTTAGTATGATGGAATCCATCAGAAGAACAAGCATAATCTGAATTAAACATAGCATGTTTATCTTTTGCTTTCAACATCAAATGCGTAGTGGCAATCATAAAAATGACCACCTGCTGTAAAATTGATCCATTCAATCAAACCCACGTGTTTAGTGAAGAGAAGAGCAACCAAAAGTAGCAATAATGTACTACTGGGGCCACATCATTCATAAAATTCAAGTAGCAGCTACCACCAATCATCATCACTCCATAAAGTTCAGATTCAGGCATTCAATTCCAACAGAGGTGTTGAATAAATACAGATAAGCAAATTATCTCATTAGAGCTAACAACAGCAAGCAGATAAATTGGTTCCCAAAGGGAAACTCTAGGGAACCAGTAGTACCAATGTCAGCCATCAGCATAGCATCAACCAACCATGGCCAGTAATAATAGCAAGAGGACATAACCATTTCAACCAAGTACTGCAATGCTTTCAGAGCATTGCCAGCAGTTCAACATATATATCCATATATAGTCGATCAGTAGTATGCATTGATTATAGTAAAAGAGGTTACAGTCAGAAGGAACAATATTGCATGATCATCTAGAACAATCGGCTTGAATACATAAGCATCAGGAACCCTAGAACCAGTAGGATAGTAAATAACCAGTGAGGTAGCAGCAAGGATTCCAAAGCCTTAGGACACCAACAAAACATCAACCAGTGGCCTAGAGGAGCAGTACAAGGGTAGGCATAGAGGGGGGTACAAAAACGTCACCTGTAGCAGTAGTAGCGGCCGACGGCACCATCACGGCGGCACAGGAGGGGACACGATGGCACCACCTAGGCCGAGCCGCATCCCAAAGCAACCGTCGACACAGCACTACCGTGTCCAGGCACTAGAGCGACCAGGAGCGTCACGGTGGTGTCGGAGCAACCGCGACACCGAAACCCTGGGCTCGGGTTAGGGTTGCGCGATCCCAGAGAGGAAGCGCCCGTCAAATCGACATGGACAGAGAGGGGCAGCGTCATGAGGGTGGGAATGTGCAAGCTGAAATTTTAGCACGCCAAGGTTCCTAGCGGAAAAGGGAGCGATCGTTGATTCAATAGCGAAAACAGGATATATATACCACTGCAGGATAAATCTACGGTGCACTTTAATGTTTTATACGATTTTCGAAAATGTACAGAATTTTCATGAAACGACGGTGAAACCTAAAAAATAGTTTTTTTTTAGAAACACAGTACAAACGCAGGCGCTCATATACACGCGCATACACTCACTCCTATGAATGCACACACTACCCCTATGAGCACCTCCGAAAGATTAAGCTGACGGATTGAATCATGAAATTGACGAAGTCACCACAGGCGTCTCGCTGTCGATGGGAACGTCGCCTCCTACTGAATGAAAATTCCGCCTTTATGAGACACACATATATCAAACATGGGATTTGAAACTCTGGTGGGCTAGGTGGTTCTCTAAAAAAATAGTTATTATAAGGGCGTTTAGGCTATTTACACGAGAAGCTAGAGTTGATCAACTATGAGAATCAACCTGTGGTTGGGTGGTTAGGAGGGTAGTGGCACTCCAGCCCACCAGAGTTCAAACCTCAGGTTTGACACTTTGGTGTCTCATTAAAGATGGAATATTCTTCAGTGGGAGACGACGTTCACGTCGACAGCGAGACGTCTGTGGTGACTTCTTCAATCCCAAGACCCGTCGGATGAAGTTTCTTGGACGCAGTCTCTCGGAGATGCTCATAGGGGTAGGGTGAGTGTGCGTATATGTGAGCGTCTACGTCTGTACTATGTTTCGCAAAAAAAATTGCTCAACTATATATATTTTTTTTAAAAAAGAACAGACTTCTGCATAGACCGAGCGGCCACGTCCAATCTCTGAATGTCACGCCATCTGAATACGACTTCGTGTCCCGTTAGTGCAATAAAAAACTGCAATCATTGGCGATCCTCTTCGATTTTTTACGCAGAATCATTGGGCATGTATAATCCTACTGTATTTTAGTTCGGATATGCACGTCTCAGCTTGTACGGAACCTGTCGTGGTCAACGTACCATTTGGCTGCGGTAGCGAACTAGCGATTGATGCTTGGGCATCAGTTCGACGGCCGGATTTGAGGGTTATTGTTTTGAACAAGGAGTGCCCCGAAGGGGCTGGAAGCTTCTCATTAAAAGCAAACGGTGGCGCTACAAAAAGTTACAAAGGACCCCATGAGATCTAAAATTACATATAGGTCCCTAGCATTTGCAGAAAAGACCTCACTGAAGGATGAAGAAAAGCAATCAGGTCCTTCTCTTTCGCCGCCGTCGAGCCAGAGAGCTGCTATGCCCCCGTCATGCAAAGAGGCGGGGACGAAACCACTTGCCTCCACGCAGCCGTAGTATGCGACTACAACCCTCAGGAAGAACCTCACAACGGAGGTTGAAACGCCGGAGTCCATCGCCGGCACTTGGATAGGCCACGGAGTGACCTTGGATCTGCTCAAAAACATCGCTTCCCAGGGCACGCACTTGATTCGGCGCTTCAAGCTTGTGGTAGCAGCAACATCGTTGCCGTCCTCACCCTCACCTCCATGGCCGGCCGAGAGGAGCAGCTTCGATGTGCTACCTCCACCGCAGAAGCAGAAGAGATACACCTTCCAAGGAGCAGAGAAGATGATGCCGATGTCGCTGAGCTCCTCCTCGCCCTCTACGGCCGGCCAGGAGCTTGCAGACGTCGAAGATCCTCAGCAGGCGCACCTTCCCCGCCCGCCGCCAAGGCCGGCCAAGAAAAGGTGCCGCCCGCCGCATCCTCGCTGCAGCAGGAAGAAGACCGCCTTACCTTTATTGAAAGATGCGCCGCTCAGCTGCTCCCCTTCCCCCTCCGACCACCGGAGAAGGAGAAGAAACCAGAAGAACCCTAAAGATGGTGAGATCCAGGCGGCCAGATCTCGCCAAACGCTTCCACTACCGGGCAAACAACCCACTACCAGCAAACTGCTGCAACCCCTAAGGAACCTAGCTACTCCGGCGCCATCTCCCCTCCAACTCCGGCCGGCTACTCCGGCGGAGAGGAGAAGGGAGAGACCCGGCAAGAGGGAAGAAAGGTTCAGGAACTGTTCACGCGTGAGAGAGGGGGAGGGGGGAAAGTGAGCCCTCGTGATTTGAGGGTTAGAAGATCATCATGCGAATGCAAGCCATAGCCCGTACACGAATATAAGACCTTATTTCGTGAATCGTATAGTATCTAAAAGTATTGTAGTGTATAGATCTATTTATTTTGGTATAGATCTAATCTAGTTTAAAATATTTAAAAGTCGACGATGTTACAGTGTTAACTAATCCCGTAACATACCTGGCGGCCCTTCGGCCCGTCCATTCCGAATTATCAGATATTTTTTAATATCTCGACGTAGAATACATACAGACGAAAATGAGTAAACAGACACGCTTAAATGCGTCTAGACATATACCAACTAAAAGACTAAAACATATTACTCGTATTAAAAATATATTTTAAAAACTGCTACCAATGCAGCAAGCAAGCGTTCATTTGCTTGCAAGTCAAAAGGGCCCAAATGCCCCGAGTACACTCAATAGGACAGGCTTTGTCCTGAAAAATGATTATCTTCCTAGTCAAGCTGAATGATCCTAGTCAGATGACATCACATGATTCGTAACCACCGGTGCAAAATACTAATAATCTGATGGCGATGCCCCTGCAGGCTCATAATTGCCATTTTGTAATGGAAGAACAGGGACTTACCCTCTCAAAAAATAACGACGGATATTAATGAAACGAAAGCCGTGTGTCCACTGTCGAGCGTACACGTACGTGCACCCAAAAGAGAAGAAACAAAATCGATTGAGTGTTGACTGCTGACACAGGACTAAGGCATGATTACTGGACAATTAACGGCGCGTGTCAGCTCCGGCTCGTTTTACATTTACAGGCATGGCCTGAAAATTCAGAGCACGGTTGGATCAACAAAGAGAGTTACCAGACGGTGGCCCGATGACCTGAGGAGACGTGCTGCCGTGCTGGTCTAAGCTTTCGGACGTACGTACGTACGCGAGTCGAGCCGATGTGGTGTGGACGGTCCATGTTGGCCTGCCCTTTCTGTTTGCGGTTTTGGCACCGTGCTGCGGATGTCCTATTTTTCTAGCAACCTGGGCAGTGCTGCACCTTAGAACAACTCTAGCAAATACCCAAAAAGATACTCCGATCTAAATTAATGACTCAATATTATCAAGATTTGCATGTATCTAGAGTTAAAATACGTCATCCGTATCTACATAAATTAAGGTCTATTAATTTGGATCAAAGGGAGTACTAAATAATAATTTGCCTCAATTTTATCTAGATATGCATGTATCTAGAGCTAAAATATGCATCTGGACAAAGTGAAGTCAATTAATTTGGATCTGAGGGAGTACGAAAAAACTTCAAAACATATCCCATAAAGCTAGATAATTCCACGATTGAAAAAACCATAAATTTAAATGAAAATCATCTTAATTTAAAGATTGTTTTTTGTTTTTTAAATCTTTAGATGGTCAATTTGGGACTGTCGGTGTAGGGAGCCGACCCCCAAAACCTTCTGCCAACGTCCCCGCCCTAGGGTCTTGTTTGGCTCTAGAGTGTATATGGAGATCAGTGAGGACAATACTCTAGAGTTTTCGGTGAAATCCTTACCTTTACCTGATCCCCGCAAAACCTCATCCCTAATTCAACAGGTAGGTGTAGGGGGTGTTTGTTGTGGCTTTTTTTGGCTTTTGGCTTTGGCAAAAGCCACCAAAAGCACCTAAATACACTAAAGTTTAGGGAAAGTGAGAATAAGCCGGGATTAATCTCGTTCAATACTCTAGCACCAAACATTCATTTAAAATAAGTAAAAAAGTTAAAGTTTGGTGTGAATTATTTCCACTGATCCCACTAAAACTGTAGAACGAAACAAAGCCTAAAGTCTTTATCGGGCTGCCCAGCCTCTATCAAGAAGAACCGATGGAGATACTCTAAAGTCTGAGAAATGGCCATTCATGCCAACCAACTCGAGTTTTCAGACGATCTCATGCAAAGTGACTCGCCGCCTGCAAGTCCGAGGATCCGTACGCCAGGCAACTACTGTAACCAAGATGAGCTGAGGCTGCTCATAGTGGAGAGTAACTTAGACTAGTAACATATGTCATGTTACTAATCTAAGTTACTACCTTCATAGTGGGTAGTAACTTAGATGTGGTGTCATGCAATGTGTCATTAATTATGTTGTAGACTCATATTGCCTTGAGATGTGTGATGTTATGGTAACATAGCTAGTTACCACCTCACTCTCTTTCTTCATTTATTAGTATGCCATATCACCAAAATGTATGTGTGATGTTATTACCTATGTTACTCCCACTACATATCCTGGAAGCTATTCCAAAAATCGAAGCTAGCTGGATATTATTTACTTGTTTTAGCTCGCTAAGTCCGACTGAATGATGACCAGATCATAGTCAGATGACATCACGTGATTCCTAACGACGGTGCGGAAAAACCGTTGGCCGCACAATGTTCCGGCCGGTGATGCTGCCATTTTTCAATGAAGGAACCAAGACCATCAATCCGAAAAGAAAAGGAAGAAAAATAAATCGAAGTGTTGACACGGTACATCCTTTAATGACGGACGCTACGCCGGATCCGGTGGTGCACGGGACCTGCACGCGCGTGGGAGGAGGGTGGACTTGTCGGGGAGACGTGCTGCCCTGCCATGGGCGAGACTTATCCGTGCCGTCGTGCTGGCTGCTGCACGTATTCATCCGGTACGGTGGTCCGTGTTGCTGGCCCGCTTTCTGTTACGGCATTGTCTGCCTCGTCAGCTCAATGATCCAGTAAATGGAGAGATGACAAGAAATTAATTAACCCAAAACCGAACTTTTGAAGACTCCAATTAGAACCGAAAGATACAAAGTTTCATATCTCGTCTATTAAATTATATATCCAGCTAACGTGGGACGCCCGGGGCAAATAATATGGACTAGAGAGAGTATGTTTTTATTTACTGAATTTGAAGAGAAAATGACATACCTCTCTAACAAATTTTTTAACTTGCAGTTTCTCACAACTGAGCATAGCTGGCAGTGCAGGTTTGATCGCGGTGACGCTTCATTCATTGACACGGGGTCCAACAGTTCTGGAATCTAAAGGTATAAACGATGCCCCCCATAGGGGGATTCACAGCGATTTCAGCTTCTCATCCGTCGGATCTTTTCACCCATGCATCTCAGCCGTTGATTTCTGGGCAGAATCCCACTAGATAAAGCCATGCAACGGCCATGGTCTACCCGCCTGCAGCTGCGCTTGGGACCCACCTTCGGCCGGGTCCGCTCATCAGTCACTCTGGGTAGTCACAGCTCAGGGACAACAAAGATCTCAGCCATCCGCTTTTTACCGCAGCGGTATAAAAGCGACAACCAATGGAGCAAACCCTAGCCGCCCCTCCCCCAATCCCCGCACGCGTCGTCTCTCCCCAATCCCTAATGCTCAGCCGCCGCGCCGTCCCGACCCGCTGCCCCCCCGCCTCTCCCAATCCCCTCTCGTTCCCACCCCCCGTCTCCAACCGTGAAGAACATGGCAGCGGCAGCGGCGCCGACCACGCGCCTAGGCGACGGAGCCGAGCGCGCGCCTGGCAACAGCGGCGGCAAGCGTGCGCTGGGCGGCGACGGCGAGCGCGAGCGCGCGCCTGGAGACGGCGGCGGCCAAGGCGCGCCCTGGCGACGGTGACGGCGAGCACACGACTGGAAACGGCGGCGGCAAGCGTGTGCCTGGGCGACGGCAGCGACTGCGGCGACGACGGTGAGCGCGCGACTGGAGACGGCGCGTGTGGGCGATGCGGCAACGACGGCAGCGAAGGCGCGCCTGGACGTCGGCGCCGGCGAGCACGCCTAGACGCTGCGCAACTCCATCGCCGGCCGCCTCAAGCACCACGCTGGCGTCCACCCCAAGCACATCGCATCTGGTTATGTCCCTGCTGTTGTACAGGATACAACATCTTTTCTTCTTTCTCTTACCAACTTTTTTTGCTCATAGTTCTATGCTTTAAATCGTTTGAGAAATCTAACAGTTTTTTCTGTGGCTACTATATAGATCTGCTCTAATACTGCTCAATTTCTCAGTTTTCAAATTGCTTGTGGTGAAGATTCGGTTAAGTGTAATCTTCAATCACTGTATTTGGAAATTGAATACTGCAAGGTTTGCTGCTCTACCTTTTCTTTTACGTTTTATCACCTTCTTCATACTCTTTACAATACCCATTATTCATCTTGGAAATGCCCATTTTTTTCATACAGGTCACTGTCCATCTGCACCCAATAGCTCTAGGTGAAAGATAAAGCGGTGTTGTTCTAAAGAGAGGAAATTTACCGATTATATGTGACACCTTCGTTCTCTAAAAATGGATTCAATGTATAATATGCATCTTGTGCTCAGAGGTCAAATATATTACTGCAATTTACCTGTAATGAGCTCGGGTATGTTAGCTTTGTAATGTCCATGCGGGTGTACTCGGTGTATATCGATCTGAACCATGAATTTATGTTTATGGATGGAGGGTGAACATGTAGTTAATATTTTCTATATGGTTTATTAGGTTCTTAATCAGGCTATCTTATTTTAAACAAAATATTAAAATTAGCAAGTTCAAAGAAAATAAGTCATTTTTACCTTGATAAAACTGCAATTGAAGAAGTACAATTATTGTTATTTGTATGAACAGCCAGCATGTACTGTGCAAATGTATTAGTTTTCTATTTGCTATTTTCTTGCTATTTATTTGAATATAGGATGGCATCTCGCATGCTTTTGTCTCGATTCCTTGTTCTTACCAAGTACTCTTCAGCAATACAAGCTTGTTGTTATTTGTATGAACAGCCATCATGTAGAGTGCAAATGTATTAGTTTTGTATTTGCTATTTTTCCTTGCTCTTTATTTGAATATAGGGTGGAATTTGGATGCTTTTGTATTTGATTCCTTATTCTTAACAGTTGCCCTTCAGTTTCATTTCAGGTCATGGTTGTCTTACAATAATGTGGAGTGCTGCAAAAAACATGTCTTCGCTGCCTGGCACTTTGAATTTGTCCTCAAGGTATTCTTTCAACCCCTGTTGACCATAAACAGGGAAATTTGCAACCCTGTTTCGAATTGGAAAATCATCTTATTTATTATATATTCTATAGCAGATATGCTAAGTAATCTTGTCATATTTGAAAATTATTTTTGGCAAAAGAAGATAGTGAAACCACCGATCCGAAGTCACTTGCCAACATTGTTCGAGTGTGGTTCTTATGTGCTAGGCGCCCTAAATGATCCGTGAAGTAAGAAGCTTGTCCAGACATATTTGTGTCTTTCCAAATCAGTTGAAAATGAGTGACATTATTGTCCAACCATACAACTTCCTTTTAAATCGGAAGCATCTCGAACTATATGCTGACTGTGTGGTTGTTCTTGACGATACAACTCCTAATAGAATGGTCCTCCGACGTTAGTTTAAATCATGCTTTGGACAAACAAACTCTTTGGTCTCCACTATTATATCTGCAAGCACAACCACGTTGAGGTATCCTGGATATATGAATAATGATCAGGCTGGCCTGCTTGCCTCCTTGATCCCAACTCCAAGGTGCCATTTTCTGATGATAGGTTATACACCATTGATCAACGCCAGGTAACTTTGGTTCCCGAGTTGTTACGTTGGACAGGCAGCATGTTTGGATTTAGGTCTCATGTACTTACTTTGTAGTTGCCTTTGGTTGGTTTAAATTTGGGACCAGTGGATTTGTTTCAGACTTCCAACATTTGGTTTCCTGTTTTTCTTGTGGCAGGCTTGACCTGATTTAAGTTTCTGCAGAACCTTTTTTCCTTGTGTGCTAGATTTTTCAGCTCAAGAAGATCCACCCTACAACTGTCTGCAAAGTTTATATGCATGGTAAGAGCATTATAGATCAAAACATTAAGCAATAAGAACATGACTGGGTGAGATAATCATATTTTCATCAAATAATCAAATGGAAGTAACAAACTAAATCTTAATTCCAGACTTCCAGTAAATTCATGACTTAAAAAACACATTACCTGGCTATTGACATGATTTCAGTTGACACAACTGCAGGAATTTCATTCCTGCCTATGCAGGTTAATATTGAGGATTCTTCTGGTTGGAGCTCCTCGAGGATCATCAGTAACCTAGAAAGTGTGCTCTGGATGTTGGGTCAGCTGCATATCAGACTTGAGTATGTTTAGTAAGTTCAACTTAAATATCTGAATTTTCTGGCATTATTTCAACCAAATTATGTTATTATCTATCTATGGAGCTACCGATTCTGATCTCTAGATACTTTTATATGAATGGTACTTATTATCTATTTTGTAGTGTCCAAATAGTCATTGAGGTTTTGTCTCACTTTCCTAACATTTTGTTTCCTGTCCTTGGTGCCATTCCTTAAAGTGATATACTTATGAAATGATATATTTATAGCTTGCTATATATTACTGTATGTGCAGAAGATTATTTTCTTTATAATACATATGATCTCAAGTTTTTTTAGAGAGAACGTATGACCCCATCTCATAAAATCTTGCGGATTAGACTGAATAGATTCCGATGGGCCAAAACACGTCCTTTCTTATACAATGTGTAGTTGTAAGGCCTATTTGTTGCCATTCTTTCTTCTGTAGACAACTTATGTTTCTTTGCCTTGGAATTTTTTTGGTCTATGCTCGACGATGCCCTAGATCGTTCCCAATTCCCCTGTCTTCCCATTTTTCTTTGCCATTCGCTGCAGTGAACGGAAGTATGTGGAGGAAGTTAGACAAAACCTCAGTAAATTAGAAGCGTCGCAAACAGATAAGATGAACTTTTAGATGGGTTTGTGTCTTGGAGCCTCAACAAGGATGGTTTCATTTTCATTTACGTGAACCAACTTCTCATTCCATTTGTGGGAGTTTGATTATTTATAGACCGTCCCCAACCAGATCCTGCATCCGTTAGCTTTAGATGTGAATATTTTGTCTAGCCAAAAAACTGTACACATTAGCTTTGTTTATGTAGCTAAATCGTATACATTTATGTTTTATCTTACAATATTTTTAGATATCCGGTTTTAACCGATGGTTAAACTAAATAAATTATGAAAATGGAAACATAATTGGTTACTTGGAGTCAATTTGTCTGCATATGCTCGAGGTGCGCTTGCTCTTCCTCTTGATTACAACGACATCTACCAGCAAAGTCTAAGGTAATAGTAATTTGACATGCTGTAGTTATATAAGTGACTATGCAGTTCAGTGCTTGGAAAGCTCTATTATCGGGAAACATGAATTGAAACGAAGATTTATAAAAGTTTCTTTTCAATGACTGAAGTATTCATTTTGTACCACATGTTTGCTTTCAGTAAGTATTCTGGTTACATAGACCATAGTAAAAGAAGATATCATGATGTTTCAAATCTTGGTTATGTAAAATCTTCAAATTATATTAAATGTGCCCCGATTAAATACTATGTGCACTCACCTGATTATTATATATATTGTTACTACTTACTTCCATAGCCTCGGGATATTGTTGAATGGAGGAAGATAAGTTCATAGGCTCGGGATCCATCTTTTGATGAAAAAGAAAGGGAATGGTGCATATCAAAGTAAGTTCTTAATCTGTGTATGCCACTTTATCTACGTGTAGACTTATTTCCATGGTGTCCAGATTTGTTCTTAGAGGCCCGTACAGAGGTGGAAGTTCTTTCATTGTCAAATTATAAATATTAGTCCTATGCGGTCCATCCTACTACAAGAGTACCCAGCAAGATTTCCACAAATGTTCGTTCCTTTTAAAGAAAAGTACATCCTACGGTCCTAGCTTGAACCTTCGGTTGTATATATGTGTCGGTATACACCCTGCATGTGTGTAGATCCAACTATTATGTAGCCCACTTATATGCTATTTCTGACAATAAGTAAGACTGTCAACAAACCCATGTTCCAGAAAAAAGAATGTTTTTGAGCCTTTCATGTACAGCCAACAGAAGTAAATAATAATAACACCTACGGCTTTAAGGTGAATAAACAATGCAACAAACAATCATACGGAAAGAATTAGCCTATCAGTATTTTGTACAGAAACAATTGAGGAAATATAAATGACTTTGCGGTACTTACCAATTACAGGTTCAACTTCGGTATTTTATCATCATGATGGCTCTTTGTTAGTAATAAGTATTAAAAGTTAGTTATGTTTGGTCTTTCATCCTTACAGTGCAATCAGAAACCTCTTAAGGTTTACAAACTGTTTTTTTATTTGAAATTTTCCCTTTGTGTCTTTTTTCCCTTCTTGATACCAGGCTCCTCCTTGAATGTTTACAGTAATGTTTTCACTCCAACTTTGAAAGTTGGACCAGTTCATCATCTACCTTGAATAAGTTCCTGAATTCTAATGCAAGTATCATTTTGTAACTTATGTCTTCCTGCGTTGCATGATCCGCTGGTTATCCGTTGGTTAATCCCTATTTTCATTTGTATACTGATGTCACAGTTTGCTATTATTTTATATGCTTTATCGTAGAGGTTCGCTCTCACATGTGCAAGAGATGATTTGAAGATTGCAGTGTAGACTTAGAGGAACAACTATGAGAGGCCAACACTTAGCGGTTCCAGCTTGAAACTCTATCTGGAGATGCATGTTGATTTGTATCTATGTAGTATGTACCAAGTACAACCTTATATATCTCCTGAGTTTTGCTTTTACCAAAAAATATTAGTGTCGATGTCATGTATGTAGAGCCCACCGTAGTTCTGACATCTGCCTCCTTGCTAAATAAGAAATCTGAGCTACTTCTCTTTACAACTGAGTTATCGCTATGTATTTTATTTAAATTTTTCTCCTTGGCTGCTTAACTGATGATTATTTGGTATTGCAGTTTTTCTAGGACCGATAGTAGTGCATAGCATATACAAATTGGTGTTGAACACATGGAGATCCAAGACATAGTCGACCCCAAGTCACCAACTTCTTGTCCTCCACAAACACCATGTTGTGGGTTTTTGCTCAAGTGAGCCAAGACATCTAATTAGACACTCTGTTTTTGTTCATATAGTATTCTACCTTTGCCCTACTGTGTATACCATGTCTGCTCCAAACTATGTATATTAGCTACTTATTTTCAATGATTGGTGGATCTACCTCTTACTAGCCTTACCTTACTTATTTTAGTCCTATGAGAAAGTATCTGTATATTACTAAGAACCTGACCGCCTTCTGTACTAGTTGCTTCCGATGTTCCGTTTTGGGTAGTGACCTCTGTTATCATCGTGTTGCTCTTGTTTGATGCTTTGTATTATTATATGTAAATAATGAACAGCTCTGCTGTGAACCCAAATGGGTGTCTACCCTGTGTTCGATTATTGTTATCTTAGGACCATGTATATGTACCTATATGCAATATATTTCCCTACTTTTGACACTTAGATGTAGGTCTCTATGGTTTGATATACATGCTATGCTGGGTACTTCATATTCAGCATGGTTTATGCTATGCTTCATTTATGTCAGGTTCATACTTGCTTAGTTGATATCTCACTGGCAATTGGCTTCATAACGATGCTTGCTTAGTTGATTTGCACTGGCAATAGGATTCAGAACGAACTAGATTTTGCAGTTGCATGAGTTAAGCAATATTTCTTAGTTTCTGTTGGCATCATGTAGTCGTACCTGACTTTGTTGTCACACTACTGAAGTATATTATACCTTTGTTGGCATCATCTACTTACATCTTGCTTCAGTCATGAAGTTGCTGCTAAAGTATATTATATTTTATTGTACAATGAAATTAGAAAATTTGTTTTTCGTATGCTTTTTAAATGAAATCTTATTCCTTGATTTTGTGTTTTACCCATCAGGTCACTATCCACTGATGCGAGAGAGCTTGTGCCCTAGCTCTTCAAGTGTGTTCCTTGCCTCTGGGGTTTTGTTGTGAGCACTCTTCGGATTCTTACCGTTTATGCTACTGAGCTTTGTTCACGTTCTATATATCAAAGTGAAGGAAGTCACCTAAGCTTCTCATGTACTCCCAATTGTTTAGTGGACAAGAACTACTGGAGTATATATGTAGACCTTACACATGGAGAAGCAATGTATTTTTCTCTGAACTTATACCGCTACTTCACTATGTGTAATATATTTCTCTGCATTTTATAGGTCTGCTTGTTTTTGGACGATTTATCATTGATCCTTATAGATGCATAATAGTATTTTCCCAATTGTTTACCAATGCGAAAGATTGTACATAAGCGTGTGGTACATTTCGTGATTTCGTGTGTTTTGTCCTATTTTCATTCTACTGCCTTTGTTTTGTAAAACCTAAAAAACTATAAACCAGCGTGAATTTTACGGGGTCGTGCGCCAAGGCGCACATCTAAATCTAGTGTGGATCCTATAAGAGAGGGGCGGTCGCGGTGGCAAGGAGAGAAATCCGAGCTTCAAGCTAGGCATGGCACATTGCTTTGGTTATAATGCGATATTGTCAGACTAGCCATGTTTTGGGAACTAGAGATGTTTTGGTACATCACGAATGTTTGCGTGACCAAGCACCGAAGGCAAGATCGCATCGCCCCCTTTATTGAGTTCCATCTTTTGTGGTTTCTGTTAAATGTAGATGGGCTGCAGCCCAGTAAGGCAGCCCATATAGTCTACAATTCCTGAAATCTCAAGGCCCATCACGTTGGCAGCTTGGGACAGTCTTGGGGGACAAAGTTTAGTCCCACATTGCTAGTTGGGAGAGAGTTGGAGTGGTATATAAGGGCTGCTGTTCTAGTCATTTCAAGTGAGTGAGAATAGAAGAAGCCCTCGCGCACTCCTCCTCCTCTGCCCGCCTCGTCACGGCACGTCACGCACGTCGCGTTTCGTGACTCGAGTTCGAGACACACTCAAGGAAGCCTAAATTTTTGCTTGGTGCACCAACTGTGTTGGGTACGTGTCGACCTGCATGTGCATGCTCGCCGCGTGTCCCTGGCTTCCTACGCGTGTCAACGCGGGCGGGTCGGCTTCCTCCCAGGCTATACAAGGAGACCGATCAGATCTGGAAACAGTGCTCTTAGATCTCTCTCTCTCGCGAAAGTTTCTTTTGCTGTGCTACTCTCTAGTCTTCCCCACCCCGGCGACTGCGTGCACAGCCGTCCGGGAGAGCAGGCCTCCGAAACCCCGTCCGTTGAGATCCTGCACCGGGAGACGGGCGATAAGGTTTTTGGGGAGCGTCTCGGCGCGACTGCTCGCTGCTGTTCGTCTTCTTCATCGACGGTTCGGCCGCTTCATCGACGGATCCGACTACACCATGGGCGACATCAACAACTCCCATGGTGGTGGTGCTCGTTGCTTGGTGCGACCTTCCCGGTCGCGATGTACATGTTTTTCCTCTCCTACCTTGCACTGCTACTTGTTCCATGTTCAGATCTGATGCATGTGCTTAGTCTGATGAGTATGGTTAAGTATGCTTGTGCATCTGTAATGTTGATTTCGGTAGTTAAACTCACACGGAAATTGCCTAATAATCTAACAATCCAAAAACCTTATATGCTTAGGCAATTTTCACCGTCTGGTTTTGCTGCTGCGCTCAAACCGAGCCCGTTTACGGGTTCTCATTTCAAGAGATGGCAGAGTAAGACCCTCTTGTGGCTCACTTCTATGGGTGTGCACCGAGTTGCGGAAGGTATTCCCGGAGGTCCGCTTACTCCCGAAGAGGATAAAGCGTTCGGGGATGCCACCGTAATCTTTGTGGGTGCCGTCCTAAGTGTGCTTGGAGACAAGTTGGTTGATGCTTATCCGCACATCCGAAATGGGAAGGAACTGTGGGATGCACCGGACGCTAAGTTTGGTGTTGTCGATGCCGGAGGTGAACCGTATGCTATGGAGCAGTTCAATGACTACGTGAATGGTTGAGAACCGATCTGTAGTAGAACAGGCTCATGAGATACAGATCATGGCAAAGGAACTCGAGCTTCTCAAGTGTGTGCTACCGGACAAGTTTGTCGCGGGATGCATTGTCGCTAAGCTTCCCTCTTCATGGAGGAACTTTGCCACTTCTCTAAAACATCGAGGCATGAGTTTTCTGTTGAGAATATCATGGGCTCTCTGGATGTTGAGGAGAAGGCGAGGGCAAAAGACAAACACACTCGGAGGAACCGAGGGACGTTCTGCTGCCAATATGGTGCGTAAAAATGCCCACAAGTCCAAGGGAAAGAACAAGGGAGTCTCCCGGACTACCAACTTCAAGAAGAAGGGGAAAATGGAGAAGAAAGATCCTTGCTCGGGTGTGTGGCGAGACCGGCCATTGGGCCAATCGTTGTCCACAACGCAAAGGAAAGAAATGTCGAGCTGGACGGAACTCAAATTCGTCAAGCATGGTCATTGGCAACACAGAGGAAGGAACTATAGGGTATGGTAATATGTTACCTCATCTGTTCTTTCGGTGTTTCAGCCCACGGAATGGTGGGTTGATACAAGTGCCAATGTTCATGTGTGTGCTGACATCTCCATGTTTACCTCTTATCAGGCCCGAGGTTCCTCAGTAATGATGGGGAATGGGTTACATGCTACTGTTCGTGGTGTTGGCACGGTAGATCTGAAGTTTACTTCGGGAAAGATTGTGCAACTGAAGAACGTGCTGCATGTCCCTTCTATCAAGAAGAATCTCGTTAGTGGCTCTCGTCTTATGAAAGATGGGTTTAAGTTGGTGTTTGAGTCCAATAAAGTTGTACTGTCTAAGTATGGAACTTTTGTTGGAAAGGGATATGAATGTGAGGGAATGTTTCGCTTCTCTCTAGAAGACTTCTGTGATAATGTTGTGAACCATGTAAGCACTAGTGTTAATGAAACTAATGTTTGGCATTCACGACTTTGTCATGTTAATTTCGGTTGTATGACGCGGCTTGCCGATATGAGTTTAATTCCGAAATTCACCTTTGTCAAAGGCTCTAAGTGCCATGCTTGTGTGCAAGCAAAGCAGCCTCGCAAGCCTCACAAGCCTCGCGAAGGAAAGAAACTTGGCACCACTAGAGCTCATACATTCGGATCTATGTGAGATGAATGGTGAGTTGACAAAAGGTGGAAAGAAATTTTTCATGACTTTGATTGATGATTCCACTAGGTACTGTTATGTGTATCTCCTCAAAACTAAAGATGAGGCTCTTGATTTCTTTAAAATCTATAAGGCTGAAGTTGAGAATCAACTTGAAAGAAAGATAAAAAGGGTTCGGTCCGATCGTGGTGGAGAGTACTTTTCTAATGAGTTCAATTTATTCTGTGCGGAACATGGTATAATCCATGAGAGGACGCCTCCCAATTGCCCACAATCCAATGGGATTGCGGAAAGGAAAAACCGTACTCTAACAGATTTGGTTAACGCCATGTTAGATGTTTCGGGTTTATCCAAGGAATGGTGGGGGGAGGTGATGGCGTGTATTTCACACGTTCGTTGGGCAACCCCAAGAGGAAGGTATGATGCGCACAGCAGCAAGTTTTCCCTTAGAAAGAAACCAAGGTTTATCGAACCAGGAGGAGCCAAGAAGCACGTTGAAGGTTGATGGCGGCGGGATGTAGTGCGGCGCAACACCGTAGATTCCGGCGCCAACGTGGAACCTGCACAACACAACCAAAGTACTTTGCCCCAACGAAACAGTGAGGTTGTCAATCTCACCGGCTTGCTGTAACAAAGGATTAACCGTATTGTGTGGAAGGTGATTGTTTGCAGAGAAAATAGTAAAAACAAGTATTGCAGCAGATTTGTATTTCAGTATTAAAAGAATGGACCGGGGTCCACAGTTCACTAGAGGTGTCTCTCCCATAAGATAAAAGCATGTTGGGTGAACAAATTACAGTCGGGCAATTGACAAATAGAGAGGGCATAACAATGCACATACATGACATGATAAGTATAGTGAGATTTAATTGGGCATTACGACAAAGTACATAGACCGCCATCCAACTCGCATCTATGCCTAAAAAGTCCACCTTCAGGTTATCATCCGAACCCCTCCAATATTAAGTTGCAAAGCAACGTGACAATTGCATTAAGTATGGTGCGTAATGTAATCAACAACTACATCCTCTGGACATAGCGCCAATGTTTTGTCCCTAGTGGCAACAAGCACAACACAACCTTAGAACTTTCTGTCACTGTCCCAGGTGTCAATGCAGGCATGAACCCACTATCGAGCATAAGTACTCCCTCTTGGAGTTAAAAATAAAAACTTTGCCAGAGCCTCTACTAGTAACGGAGAGCATGCAAGATCATAAACAACACATATGTAATAACTTGATAATTAACATGACATAGTATTCTCTATCCATCGGATCCCGACAAACACAACATAGAGTATTACGGATAGATGATCTTGATCATGTTAGGCAGCTCACAAGATCCAACAATGAAGCACAATGAGGAGAAGACAACCATCTAGCTACCGCTATGGACCCATAGTCCGAGGGTGAACTACTCACTCATCACTCCGGAGGTGACCATGGCGGTGTAGAGTCCTCCGGGAGATGAATCCCCTCTCCGGCAGGTGCCGGAGGAGATCTCCAGAATCCCCCGAGATGGGATCGGCGGCGGCGGCGTCTCAATAAGGTTTTCCGTATCGTGGTTTTTCGCATCAGGGGTTTCGCGACGGAGGCTTTAAGTAGGCGGAAGGGCAGAGTCGGGGGCCTGACGAGGGGGCCACACCATAGGGCGGCGCGGGCCCCCCCTTGGCCGCGCCGCCTTGTGGTGTCGCCACCTCGTGGCCCCACTTCGTATGTTCTTCGGTCTTCTGGAAGCTCCGTGGAAAAATAGGCCCTTGGGTCTTCGTTTCGTCCAATTCCGAGAATATTTCGTTACTAGGATTTCTGAAACCAAAAACAGCAGAAAACGAGAACCGGCACTTCGGCATCTTGTTAATAGGTTAGTTCCGTAAAATGCATGAATATGACATAAAGTGTGCATAAAACATGTAGGTATCATCAATAATATGGCATAGAACATAAAAAATTATCGATACGTCGGAGACGTATCAAGCATCCCCAAGCTTAGTTCCGCTCGTCCCGAGCAGTAAAACGATAACAAAGATAATTTCCGAAGTGATATGCCATCATAACCTTGATCATACTATTTGTAAACATATGTAGTGGATGCAGCGATCAAAACAATGGTAATGACATGAGTAAACAAGTGAATCATAAAGCAAAGACTTTTCATGAATAGTACTTCAAGACAAGTATTAATAAGTCTTGCATAAGAGTTAACTCATAAAGCAATAAATCAAAGTAAAGGTATTGAAGCAACACAAAGGAAGATTAAGTTTCAGCGGTTGCTTTCAACTTGTAACATGTATATCTCATGGATAATTGTCAACATAGAGTAATATAACAAGTACAATATGCAAGTATGTAGGAATCAATGCACAGTTCACACAAGTGTTTGCTTCTTGAGGTGGAGAGAAATAGGTGAACTGACTCAACATAAAAGTAAAAGAGAATGGTCCTTCAAAGAGGAAAGCATCGATTGCTATATTTGTGCTAGAGCTTTTATTTTGAAAACATGAAACAATTTTGTCAACGGTAGTAATAAAGCATATGAGTTATGTACATTATATCTTACAAGTTGCAAGTCTCATGCATAGTATACTAATAGTGCCCGCACCTTGTCCTAATTAACTTGGACTACCGGATCTTTGCAATGCACATGTTTTGACCAAGTGTCACAATGGGGTACCTCCATGCCGCCTGTACAAAGGTCTAAGGAGAAAGCTCGCATTTTGGATTTCTCGCTTTTGATTATTCTCAACTTAGACATCCATACCGGGACAACATGGACAACAGATAATGGACTCCTCTTTAATGCATAAGCATGTGGCAACAATTATTATTCTCATATGAGATTGAGGATATATGTCCAAACTGAAACTTCCACCATGAATCATGGCTTTAGTTAGCGGCCCAAAGTTCTTCTCTAACAATATGCATGCTCCAACCATGAAGGTGGTAGATCTCTCTTGCTTCAGTACAAGACGGACATGCATAGCAACTCACATGATATTCAACAAAGAATAGTTGATGGCGTCCCCGTAAGCATGGTTATCGCACAACAAGCAACTTAATAAGAGATAAAGTGCATAAGTACATATTCAATACCACAATAGTTTTTAAGCTATTTGTCCCATGAGCTATATATTGCAAAGGTGAATGATGGAATTTTAAAGGTAGCACTCAAGCAATTTACTTTGGAATGGCGGATAAATACCATGTAGTAGGTAGGTATGGTGGACACAAATGGCATAGTGGTTGGCTCAAGTATTTTGGATGCATGAGAAGTATTCCCTCTCGATACAAGGTTTAGGCTAGCAAGGTTATTTGAAACAAACACAAGGATGAACGGTACAGCAAAAACTCACATAAAAGACATATGGTAAACATTATAAGACTCCATACCGTCTTCCTTGTTGTTCAAAACTCAATACTAGATGTTATCTAGACTCTAGAGAAACCAAATATGCAAATCAAATTAGCAAGCTCTAAGTATTTCTTCATTAATGGGTGCAAAGCATATGATGCAAGAGCTTAAACATGAGCACAACAATTGCCAAGTATCAAATTATCCAAGACATTTTAGAGTTACTACATGTAGCATTTTCCAATTCCAACCATATAACAATTTAACGAAGAAGAAACTTCGCCATGAATACTATGAGTAGAGCCTAAGGACATATTTGTCCATATGCTACAGCGTAGCGTGTCTCTCTCCCATAAAGTGAATGCTAGGATCCATTTTATTCAAACAAAACAAAAACAAAAACAAACCGACGCTCCAAGCAAAGTGCATAAGATGTGACGGAATAAAAATATAGTTTCGTGGGAGGAACCCGATAATGTTGTCGATGAAGAAGGGGATGCCTTGGGCATCCCCAAGCTTAGACGCTTGAGTCTTCTTAGAATATGCAGGGGTGAACCACTCGGGGCATCCCCAAGCTTAGAGCTTTCACTCTCCTTGATCATATTGCATCATACTCCTCTCTTGATCCTTGAAAACTTCCTCCACACCAAACTCGAAACAACTCATTAGAGGGTTAGTGCATAATAAAAATTCACATGTTCAGAGGTGACACAATCATTCTTAACACTTCGGACATTGCATAAAGCTACTCGGACATTAGTGGATCAAAGAAATTCATCCAACATAGCAAAAGAGGCAATGCGAAATAAAAGACAGAATCTGTCAAAACAGAACAGTCCGTAAAGATGGATTTTATTAGGCCACCAGACTTGCTCAAACGAAAATTCTCAAATTGAATGAAAGTTGCGTACATATCTGAGGATCATGCTCGTAAATTGGCTTAATTTTCTGAGCTACCTACAGGGAGATAGACCCAGATTCGTGACAGAAAAGAAATCTGGAACTGCGCAGTAATCCAAATCTAGTACTTACTTTTCTATCAAAGACTTTACTTGGCACAACAAAACATAAAACTAAGATAAGGAGAGGTTGCTACAGTAGTAAACAACTTCCAAGACACAAATATAAAACAAAAATACTGGAGTAAAAACATGGGTTGTCTCCCATAAGCGCTTTTCTTTAACGCCTTTCGCCTAGGCGCAGAAAGTGTATCTCAAGTATTATCGAAGGGTGGTGCACCTACAGCGGGGTTTGGAGTTTTCTTAACCATGCATAGTATATTGGATACATAAGTTTCAGCGTCTCCCTTTTCATTAGTCTTGGGCTTGCTACTCTCATCAAACAAATTTTCAGGAACAAGCCAAGCATAGTTATGTTCTAGTGCATCATTCATAGCTAGGAGTTTGCATGGTATTGGTGCTTTGATCTCCC